>NC_053491.1:88755417-88835417 GCF_905171775.1 Rana temporaria
AGTGTGGAGAGTATGACAGTGAGCACTATGTACAGGAGTGGAAGGATATTTAGGGACTGAGTAGTGGTTAAGCGGGTCATACATGGATTGAAATTACGCCAATTATGCAGAGACCAGCCATAGTCAATCTATGTATGGGCTAGCTGGTTTTACACAAGTCAATCTATTAATCAACTTGAGTACAACCAGCCTGTTTTTTTTTTCTTAAAACAATCAGTGCTGCCAGCTAAAGTTAGCAACACTGATCATTGTACGCACTGGCAGAACACAATAACACTGCAGGAGTGATTCCCCCATCCACAGGTCAGCAGGTGAGAGGGTGTGTGGGGACAGGCTGGGGAGAGATACTAGTCAGTGGCTGGATACACACAGGTTACATACGCCACGATCGTTAGAGTGAGAACAATAATTCTAGTACTAGACCTCCTCTGTAACTCTAAACATGTAACCTAAAAAAATGTAAAGCATCGCTTAGGATACCAAAAAAAATTGTGCTAACTTAACTAACTAACTGTTTTTTTAATGAATGAAACATTTTTTTCCCAAAAAAACTGTTTGAAAAATTGCTGCGCAAATACCGTTCTAGAGCAGCACAATTAATCGTTAAAAAAATCGTGATCTCGATTAAACCCCCCTGACGATCTTCAATGCAGAGTTTGCTGATTCTTTCATATAACAAGTGGAGAGACTTTCAGCTGTCAAAAGAAAATATCCGGGCAGTCTGCCAAGTTTTAACAGGAAACATTGTAACTGACACTTCCTTCTTAGATCAAAGGGATACACTTCTGTGTGTAAAGAACAAATCTGGGCAGTCTGCGAAGTTTGTAAACAAAATGAAACATTGTAACTAACTAACATTGTAACTAAATTTAACCACTTAAAGTCCAACACTTGTTTCTTAAGTTAGAAAGCAATATTATTTGCTAGAAAATTACTTGGAACTGCCAAACATTATATATATTTTAGCAGAGCCTCTAGGGAATACAATGGCTATTGCTGCAATATTTTATGTCACACTGCATTTTCCCACTTCAATGAATAATAAAAACCATAAAAACAAAACAGTGAAGTTAGCCCATTTTTTTTTTGTTTTAATGTGAAAGATGATGTTACGCCGCAACAATCGTGAGAGAATCGTCATCTATCTTCTAAGCAAAAAAATTGCAATTCTCATTTTAGCCAGAATCGTGCAGCTCTATACCGTGCAACATAAAAAGTGCAAAGACCACCATAGAGTAATTTTCTAGCAAAAAACAAATGATGATTTTTACATGTAGTAGAGAAGTGTCAGAATTAGCCTGGGTGGCAAGGGGTTAATTACCATGAGTAATATACAAATAATTATTATAAGCACTGTGATCCTATCAGTCTGCTGTAGTGTGTCAGCTTGTATTTATATTGGCCGCTCTGAATGTAGCTTCTGACAGGCTGTGCAAGCAGGCCCGTATCTCCGGAACCATAAATGATAGCCGTCCCATATTTTAACCAGTTGTGGGGTAGCTCTTCCCATGCCTACCCCCAAATGTGGGGTTTCTGTGACCTCTGGTCATCGAGCTACAACCCCCCAAATTCGATCTTAAAAAAAAAATTCTTAAAAAAAAAAAAAAAATTTTTTTTTTTTTTTTTTTGGGCAAATGGGCCTATCTTGAGAAAGGGGCCTGGAGCTGCAGCTCCATCAGCCCCATTGTTAATCCGGCCCTGCTTATGATCATTGAGACCCCACGAGGTGAGATTTTGCATGGAGCCCCAGTCCGAGGGAGATTGACAGTCATGTTTAGCTTCTTCCATTTTCTAATGATTGCTCCAAGTACACAAATGTTTATTTGTGTACTTCACACGATAGCTGCTGCCTTGGTGTTCATTGGTTTGTAGCGCAGTTTTTTTGTTTATTGCTTGGCAATTTCCCCGTAGCCCTTTCCAGCCTTGTGGAGGTGTACAATTTTGTCTCTAGTGTCTTTGGACAGCTCTTTGGTCTTGGCCATGTTAGTAGTTGGATTCTTACTGATTGTATGGGGTGGACAGGTGTCTTTATGCAGCTAATGACCTCAAACAGGTGCATCTAATTTAGGATAATAAATGGAGTGAAGGTGGACATTTTGAAGGCAGACTAACAGGTCTTTGAGGGTCAGAATTCTAGCTGATAGACAGGTGTTCAAATACTTATTTGCAGCTGTATCATACAAATAAATAGTTAAAAAATCATAAATTGTGATTTCTGGAATTTTTTTTTTTGATTATGTCTCTCACAGTGGACATGCACCTACGATGACAATTTCAGACCCCTCCATGATTTCCAAGTGGGAGAACTTGCAAAATAGCAGGGTGTTCAAATACTTATTTTCCTCACTGTATATATATACACATAAAAATATATATGTGTATATATATATATATATATATATATATATATATATATATATATATACATATCTATGCTCTCTCTGCTGCTGCTCTCTGATGAAAATGGCAGAAATAGTTAAAAATATATGCTTTCAGAGCTTTAGGAGGGTCTACAATGTATGTGGTATAAACGCTGATAGACGCAAACGCTGTAAAACGCAGCGAAATTCGCAGCAAAAAGGGCGTTTTAAACGCCGTTTTTTGCTGCTGAAAACGTGTGTTTAGATGTGTTTGCATTTGCTTCTCGTGTGCATGGGGCCTAACTCCACACAGTAATGGGAGGCTCTCTCCCTGGTGTGGAGAAAGCCTCTTGAGGGGGGGAGGGGGCGAGCAGGAGTGTCAGGAATCCCACTAACACACAGCTCCTTCCTCTATCTGCAAAGTAGAGAGTGTCCTGACTTGCCTGCTCGCCCCCTCCCCCCTCAAGAGGCTTTCTCTACACCAGGGAGAAAGCCTTGCATTACTGTGTGTAGTTACAGACAGAAGAACAGGAAGTGAGGATTTCTCAGAAGAAATAAGGACATTTAAATGCAAAATGGAAGGATGAGGTAAGTGAAGGAGGACTGCACTAAGGTAAAGGAAGCTATTTAGGGGAAAAGATTTTTACCTTTACAACCCCTTTAAGGGTGACCGTAATGCAGAACAAAACAATATAGGTTAGATAGAAGAAAAAAAAACAATAATTAGTAAGAGGCTGGTATAAAATCTGTGCACTAGGACAATGACAAAGCTGAAAAAGTAAACACTAACTTGGTGTAGCCAAGTAGCACAAACATATTCAATTACACGGGGTGGCTTGAAGGTAGCAATTTCAACATTGCTTCCAAGATTAGTTACAGTTCAAGTTTCTAGAAGCGACCTCACACATTTCTTTACTTTCCCTCCCCTAGTATTGAAAAGGCAATAAACAAGAACATAAAATATGACTTCATTAGTCCGTCCATTGCTTGTCTTTCTATGAGTATTGTTATATTACACCACCAGTATAAAAACAAGTGTCTCTGTACAGGAATTGTGGATGTTTTTTTTTTCTGCAAAAGCCTAGCAAAAAAAATCTAAATGCTTTTTATCATGAGTCTGATTTATACTTGAAGTGGAACTTCAGTCATTTTTTCATCTTTCCATCTATTACATCTTCTGCCCTTGTTATTTTAACTTTGGATAGTAAAAAAAAAAAATTCTGCAAGTAAATACAGTTGAACCTCAGATTACAAACAGGGCCAGATCCACAAAGAGTCGCCGTAACTCAAATATTCTGATTTAAGTTACACCGCCGCAAAATTTCTACCTAAGTGCCCGATCCACAAAGCACTTACCTAGAAATTTTCGGCTGTGTAACTTAAATCCGTCCGGCGCAAGGCGTTCCTATTTTCATGGGGCGAGTCCCATTTAAATTAGGCGCGCTCCCGCAAAACCGGACGTACTGCGCATGCTCACGACGTCATTTTCCCGACGTGCATAGCGCGGTTTTACGTTACGCCGAGTTTTGAGAATCGCGCCGGGTAAAAAAAGTTGCGGTGAAAAAAAAAAAAATACGGCGGGAAACAAAAAAATAACAGCGTCGCGGGTAAGAAGGGTCTACTTTTACAAGGTGTAAACAGTTTACACTTTGTAAAAGCAGCCCTAATTTTACGATTAACACGTAAGTATTTACGGAGATTTCACGAAGCGAAACCGCTTCGTGGATCTCTGTAAGTGCTCATTTGCATACGCGAAGCGGCATTTCGACTCGAAATGCCCCCAGCGGCGGATGCGGTACTGCATCCTAAGATCCGGCAGTGTAAGTCCCTTACACATGTCGGATCTTCTGCCTATCTTTTGGAAACTGATTCTGTGGATCAGTTCCAAAGATAGAAACCGGGATACGACGGCGTATCAGTAGATACGCCGGCGTATCCCTTTTGAGGATCTGGCCCATAATCCTTTCTAGGAGTATGCTCGTAATCCAAAGTACTCCCATATTAAAGCGAGTTTTCCCATTGAAGTCAATGGAAACGAAAATAATTTGTTCCGCATTGACTTCATTGGGATGCAATACCAAATGTGGCTAGAGGTGGGGGGCGCCAGAGAGCGCCAAAAACGTCCGAAAAGGCAGAGGACACTTTGGTTTGACCCCTGCGCCCCCGTACCTCAGACCAAATGAGGAACTGCAGGCCAATGTTCGGCATTTCTCAGCTCATGCACCCCCGTACCTCAGGCCAAATGAGGTACTGCAGGCCTATTTTCGGCTCTGCACGGCTTCTGCGCCCCTGTACCTCAGGCCAAATGAGATACTGCAGGCCTATTTAGCTTGAATTCTGCTCGTCTTGTGAGTCAACACTCGCAAACCGAGTCAGAATTAAAAAATAAAAAAATAAAAAATAAAATCAAAATGCTCTCAAACCAAGTTACTCCTAAACCGTATCTTATACAGCCCACTTCCTGTTTCTTGTCTGGTCAATGCACAGCTCTCTCTCTAACCCTCGTGAGTTTGCCAGGAAGGGAGGGGGGGGTGAGTCATAAGAGGGCCAATGAGAGTTGCATATCTAAGAGGTGTGCCTCTGTGTGTCTGTGTAAACCCAGGAAGTGAACAGGTAGCAGCTTCTGCTGCCCACAGTTAAAATGATTGCAGCCAGACTCAGTGGAGGGAGATTTCTGCGGCATATTTGACAATTACAGAATTGTACAGTATATATAAAATAATATGCAAAGTGGTTGGAGGGAAGCTACAGAATGGCAAAGATGTTTTTATTACAAATTATGTGAACAGACTGCAGTTCCTCTTTAAAATATCCACAGATCTAATAAATTAAAAGATTAAAGCTGAACTCCAAGAAAACAGCAAAATATTCAGATAAATTCATATATAAGAGCTGTTTTACTTTACTTATACTCCAAGGATTTGCATTTCTGTCCATCCAGTTCCCAGATGTACTCAGCTCTGTCGTGCAGCACAGCCCTGTCTGGCAGGTCAGGAGGTCTGATTTTTCTCTGTGGCAAGTCAGTAACACTAATGCCCCGTACACACGATGGGAAATTCCGACAGCAAAAGTTCGATGTGAGCTCTAGAACGGAAATTCCGACCATGTGTAGGCTCCATCGGACTTTTGCTGTCGGAATTTCGTAGTAAACGAATCACAGCACAGTGATTGGACACAAGAGGCAGGATTTATGATTTCTCCAATCACAAGCAGGGGGCGGGGATTGTGCTCCTCCAGGCATTCCCGGCCAGGACAAGTACTGTCAGTGAGTAAAGCAGTGTAAAGCGGTGATGTGGCGGCCTTTTTTGGGGGCATCAGATTGGCCTGGGAGTGGTGGCTGTGTCGGTTTTATTCAGGGACACTGTATTGTCCTGGAATGAAGGTGCCAGGGACAGACCTGAAAAATGCGGGACTGTGACGGCCAATCCGGACACGTGGTCACCCTAAGTAACCCCCAAGTAATTATGGGACTTTAACCACTTCCCATATGGTCTATAGCAGATTGACAGCCGGGAAGTGGTTCTGTTATCCTGACTGAGCGCCATATGACGTCCAACAGGATAACATCCCAGCGCGCTCCCGTGGGGGAGTGCAGCGTGGCAATAACGAGTGCGGCTTGTCAGTCTGACATGCCGCATCTCCGATCGTGGTAAGAAGCCTCTGAGCAATCACAGCTGATCATCGCGTAAACCAGGAAGTGCGGGTAAACGACATTGCTCGGTTTACGCTGATAGGGAGAGTCAATCGGCGGCTCTCCCTGTCAAAGAGGGGGTCTGTGCTGATAATAAGCACATTGAATATCAGCACAGCCCCCATCAAATGTACCCATCAGCTGCCAATCCGTGCCCAGTAGCTGCCAATCAGTGCCCCATCATAACCTCTTGTCAGTGCCCAATAAAGTGCCACTCAGTACCCACTACAGTGCAAATCAGTGCCTACCATAGTGCCAATCAGTGTCCATCACAGCGCCAATCAGTGCCCAGCATTAACACCTGTCAGTACCCATCAGTGCCATCTATTAGTATCCATCAATGCTGCCGGTCAGTGCCCATCAATGCTGCCGGTCAGTGCCCATCAATGCCTCCGGTCAGTGCCCATCAATGCCGCCGGTCAGTGCCCATCAATGCTGCCTGTCAGTGCCCATCAATACCACCTGTCAGTGCCCATCAGTGCCGCCTGTCAGTGCCCATCAGTGCTGCATATCAGTGCCACCTATCGGTGCCCATCAGTGCTACATATCAGTGTCGCCTATCAGTGCCCATCAATTCTACATATCAGTGCCTCCTCATCAGTGCCCATCAGTGCCACTTTATCAGTGCCAACTCATCAGTGCCCATCGGTACCGCCTCATCATTGCCCATCAGTGCTGCCTCATTAGTGAAGGAAAAAACATTTTTTTATAACAAAAACAAAGAAAAACTATTTTTTTCAAAAAAAATTTTTTTTTTAGTTTGTTTAGCAAAAAATAAAAACCCCAGAGGTGATCAAATAACACCAAAAGGAAGCTCTATTTATGGAAAGAAAATTATAAAAATGCGTTGTTTGGGTACGGTGTTGCATGACCGCGCAATTGTCATTGAAAGTGCAACAGCGCTGAAAGCTCAAAATTGCCCTGGGCAGGAAGGGGCGAAAGCGCCTGGTATTGAAGTGGTTAAAGTCAACTCAAGAAGGGTAAACTTGTCATTTATATCAAACATAAAATTGTATTACATCCATGAAAAAAAGGTATATAACCATCAATGTGAATGATAAAAACAAAGTCATCAAATATTAACAGCTGACTTGTTACAAAGTATGCATGTATTGGTGACACTTTCTTCTCTATACACCCGACGCGTTTCAGGAAGGGTTCAATCCTTTCTTCAGGGGTGTTATTAAGAGAAGGTCACAGAGTTTAAATTCTATAACAGAACACAACAATCATCAAAACAAGGAAATGCCTTCATGATGTTATTTCCTTGTTTTGATGATTGTTGTGTTCTGTTACAGAATATAAACTCTGTGACCTTCTTTTAATACAATCCCTTCCTAAAATGCGTCGGGTTTATAGAGAAGACAGTGTCACCAATACATGCATACTTTGTAAGTGAGCCATTAACATTTGATGACCTTGTTTTCATCATTCACATTGATGATTATATACCTTTTTACATGGATGTAATCAGAGCTTTTTTCTCAGAAAATAGGTGCAGGAACTCAACCATGACCCTGTTCAGATTTCACAAACAGTAGAAGGGTCTTAAAGGTACAATAAATACCAGGATTGCATTACATACAGAGTGCAGAGTTCAGGGGGGGTTACACACAGAGTGCAGAGCTGTCACTTGTAAACACAGAAACCAGACTTCTGTGTTTACAAGTGATTGTGGTGAGCAGGCACCAAATGGTCTGAGCCAGAGGTGGTGGAACTGAGTTCCCCCAAGTTCCCCCTGAAAAAAATCCCTGGATGTAATACAATGTTGTGTTTTATATAAATTACAAGTTTATCCTTCTTGCGTTGTCTTTAAAGTCCTATAAGTACTTGGGGGTTACTAATGTACCCAAGTTGATCGATCGGTCAACTTGGGTACAACCAGCTTGTAGGATTTTACATGTTACTAGTTATTATAGCTGCTAGCAGTAATCGCTAGTGTTCACTCGGCAGGGATGTCCAGCAATGGCTCCACAGTCAGTGTTGATGGGGGAATCAACAGATTTTCCTTCCTGCAAACAGTGAAAATTGCTCCTTTTACCGCTTGCTTTAGTCACATGACCTGTAATGAGCGATGGATGTCCCATGTTGTACAGTGAGCTGGATTCTGGAGAAATCTTCCTTCGTCTTCCTGGCTCTAAACTTCCGGCACTGTAATAGTTAACAGCTTTGACAGAGCAACAGTATGGATGGCATGGTCCCATGGGGACACGCCTCCATTGATAACATTCCTTGTAACAGCATCTGTGAATGGGAGAGAGTCTGATCCATAGGCGTGCGCACAGGGTGTGCCAGGTGTGCCTCGGCACACCCTAATCACCCTGTGTGGTGCAGATTGCACCGAAATATACTGCATTAAACGCGCACTAACGCACAGAAAAATACAGCATTAAACGGCACATAACACACCGAAATATACAACGTTAAACGTGCACTAATGCACAGAAATATGCTGCATTAAATGTGCAGTAAAACACTGGAATATACTGTGTTAAACATGCAGTAATGCACATAAATATAATGCGTTAAGCGCGCAGTAACGCACAGAAATAGACCCCTGATATTTCACCAAAGCTCCCTTATGAGGTTCCTAAAATAAAATAAATATATAATAAAAATAAAAAGCTACTGACACTGTCCACTGCCCTACTGACACCATCAGTATACTGTATATACACATGCAAATATGTTTGAGCTTTGGGGTGCACACCCTAATGTAATAGGCAGCGCACACCTATGGTCTGATCAGTCACAGGATCCTCTCCCCCAATCACAGATCACGTTACATTCATTTCTGTATACTTTATCTCTCTGGAGTTCAGCTTTAGCAGTTTAAATCAAATCTGATTGTGTTTCCTGAGCTGTGATATTATTAAAAATGTACCATGTCATTCTCCCGTCCATATATGGGCATTGTTTAACCACTTACCTACAGGACAGGTTCACCTCCTTCCTGCCCTGCCTTTTTTCAGCTTTCAACGCTGTCGCGCGTTGAATGACAATTGCGCGGTCATACAACACTGTAACCATGTGAGATTTTTTTTCATTTTCTTCACACAAATAGAGCTTTCTTTTGGTGGTATTTAATCACTGCTGGGATTTGTATTTTAAAAAAAAGAAGGAAAAGACCAAAAATGTTGTAAAGAAAAGTGTTTCTTAGTTTCTGTCAGTAAAGTTTGTATATAAGTAATTTTTCTCCTTTACTGATGTGCACTGATGAGGCGGCACTGATGGGCACTGATAGGCTGCACTGATGGGCACTGATGAGGTGGCACTTACTGTATGGGCACCGATGAGGTGGCATTTATGGGCACTGATAGCCAGCACTGGTGGGCACTGATAGGCGGCATGGAGAGGCGGCACTGATGGGTGGCACTTATGGGCACTGATGGGCATTGATGGGTGGCACTGATGGGAGGAACTGATGAGCATTGATAGGCAGCACTGACAGGCGGCACTGATGGGCACTGAAAGCCAGCACTTACTGGCATCACTAATAGGCACTGATTGCTGGCTCTGGTGGGCACTTCTGGCACTCTAATGTAATCAGGGCACTGATCATCAGTGCCCTGATTACATCTCTTACTGTCCCCTGCAAGGAGATGGCGCTGATTGGCTCTCCTCGCCACTCACTTTGCCAGTGTGAGGTGAGAAGCACCGATTACTGTCACTTCCTTGTTTACATGTGACCGGCTGTGATTGGACACAGTGGATCACATGATTAAAAAGCTGCGTCAGCAGCCCTTTACAGAGATCAGGGTCGCGCCATGTCCTAGCAACATGGTGTAACCCCGATCACCATGTTGTGCAATGCCATGGGCGCGCAGAATGGCTATTCGGGTGCGCCATCATATAATGTCCACCCAGAACGAGAGCAGCACCGTCCCTCCGTCATTTCACGGTGGGCAGGTGGCAAGTGGTTAAAATGGACCTAAGCCTGTTTACTACCTTAACCACTTCCTTTACGGGCCTATTCTGGCACCCTTCTCCTACATGCAAAAATCATATTTTTTTTGCTAGAAAATTACTCAGAACCCCCGAACAGTATATATATATATATATATATATATATATATATATATATATATATATATATATATGTGTGTGTGTGTTTTTAGCAGACACCCTAGGGAATAAAATGGTGGTCATTGCAACTTTTTATATCACACGGTATTTGAGCTAAAAATGTTCATGAATTAAAAAATAACAAAACATTAAAGTTAGCCCAATTTCATTGCATAATGTGAAAGATGAAGTTATGCTGAGTAAATAGATACCTAACATGTCACCCTTCAAAATTGCACACGATCGTGGAATGGCGCCAAACTTCGGTACTTAAAAATCCTCATGGGCGACGGTTTAAATTTTTTTACTGGTTACATGTTTTAAGTTACAGAGGAGGTCATAGAGACTCCGGTGACCATCTGGTCTGCCGGAAATCTCTATGGTAGGCATCCGGGGCTTGCGGGATCTGTTCTCCCACTCACCGATCGCAGCGGTGAGTCAGTAGAAGCACCGGAGGGCAGCGGGAGGGGAGGACTTCCCCTCTCGCCGCCTGTAAGAACGATCAAGCCTCGGAACAGCCGCTATGATCATTCTTACGGTGCACAAAATCGCCGGCTCTAAAAGACGATATCTGAATGATACCTGTAGCTGCAGGTATCATTCAGATATCCCGGCTCAAAGTCAAGGACGTTCAGGGACGTCAGTCCGGTAGGAAGTGGTTAAAGGAAGCTTTTTAGGCTGGGCTTCTCCTATTGGTCATAGGAGTGCAATTTGTTTTGCACTCCTGTGACCCGTTTTCAGCGGAGAGCAGTCTGAAGTCCGCTCTCCACTAACGTCACTGCCATCAGTCAAGGCAGCGTGTCATCACGACTTCCAAGTCAGGATCCGCCAGGTGCCTTGATTGATGGCAGTCTCAGCGAGCCGCTTAGACAGCCACTCCCTAGCGCTCCAATGAGCGCGGAGAAATAGAGCAGCAGCGATGCTGACTGACAGTCAGCATCACTCTGCTCGAGGAGGAGTGAGAACCGAGCCATCGGCGGTGTTCAGTGGCTCAGTTCTCAGTGCAGAGACGCAGAGGACAGATGCAGCATCACTTTGATGCTGCATCCATGAGGTAAGTAAAAAAATACCACACTTCTCTTTTAAAGACTAAGTTCACCTTTTTAACCTTTTGTGTTTCTAAATTCTAGTTCCCCTAAGTACCATTATAAAATTAATGTACTAATTTTGCAAAAATGAAACAGCTTTCCATATATTTCTACACACGCTTACCTCACTGTCTTCAAAGCTGTTTAGAAACACTGCTCGATTACTTCTGCCTTACTTCCTGGACAGACTTTAGGTCATTATACAGGAAGGAGTTGACCAGCTAAGGGTAGATGATGCAAGTGTTTCGTCAGATTCGGTGACCCGTCAGAATTGTGATGGGTCACAATATCTAACGAAACACAGGGTGTGCTAATGAGATCAGCTGGTCAACTCCTTCCTGTGTCATGACCTAAAGACTGTCCAGGAAGTAAGACAAAAGTAATAGAGCAGAATTTTTTTTATGAAGAGGGTGAGGTTAGTCTGTGTAGAAATAATGGAAAGCTGTTTTATTTTTTCAAAAGTACATCAATGCTATATTGGTACATAGGGGAGCTGGAATTTAGAAGGAACCTATTTCCATCTTCCCTCAGCTTTTATACCTAATATGCAGAAAATAACCCCCCAAACCCCCCCCCCCCCAATACTTACCAGACATCAACCTCAGCTCTGCCCCTAATGTGACTATGTGACTTCATATATTAAGGGAAAAATATGCAGCCATCATTCCTGACCTTATTCTGCATATGCACGTTTCCTCACTGTCTCTGGAAGCAACGACCCACAAGCAGGCAATCAATGGAATCAGAACACCTAATCTGTCATTGACCTAAGTATAGAAGTCAGTTGATCAGTGTGACAGCCAGGAAACTAGTTCTTTCAGAGCAGGGTGAGGGATTCCAGCTTGTGTTTTCCACTCAGAACAGATTGCTTTCAAAGAGGAATTCCAGACAAACCCCTAAATCCACCAGGTATACATCAGTATCAGGTCAAGTATACATCAGTATCAGGTTAAGTATACATAGGGTTGCAACCTTTTCTTCAAGCCAAACCTCAACACTTTTGCGGCACAATTTCTTTTTCAGTGGAGTATACACTATAGGATTGTAAAAGACCTAGGACACCCTTGGGTGCCTCAAGGAGAGGACGGTGTTAGAAGGGTAGTGGACGGTGTCAGTAGGGCAGAGGATGTTGTTAAATGGGCAGTGGACGGTGTCAGGAGGGCAGTGAACAGTGTCAGTAGGGCAGTGGATGGTGTCAGTAGGGCAGAGGACAGCATTAGAAGGGCTATAAACGGTGTCAGTAGGGCAGTGGACAGTGTTAGAAGGGCAGTAGATGGTGTCAGTAGGGCAGTGGACGGATCTTAGAAGGGCAGAGGACAGTGTTAGAAGGGCAGTGGACGGTGTCAGTAGGGCAGAGGACAGTGTTAGAAGGGCAGTGGACAGTGTTAGAAGGGCAGTGGATGGTGTCAGTAGGGCAGTGGATGGTGTTAGAAGGGCAGAGGACAGTGTTAGAAGGGCAGTGGACGGTGTCAGTAGGGCAGTGGACAGTGTTAGAAGGGCAGTGGATGGTGTCAGTAGGGCAGTGGACGGTGTTAGAAGGGCAGAGGACAGTGTTAGAAGGGCAGTGGACGGTGTCAGTAGGGCAGAGGACAGTGTTAGAAGGGCAGTGGACAGTGTTAGAAGGGCAGTGGACAGTGTTAGAAGGGCAGTGGACAGTGTTAGAAGGGCAGTGGACAGTGTTAGAAGGGCAGTGGACAGTGTTAGAAGGGCAGTGGACGGTGTCAGTAGTTTTTTCTTTAATTTTCTTTTTTTTTTTTATGTATTTTTTTTTTTTAACAGTCTTGTTGGGGGGGGATTTGGTGAAATATCAGGGGACTAAACAGACCCCTGATAGCTCAGTTTTGAAACAGAGAAAGGGACTGAGGGTGGATTCTGAAACTGTAGGGGGAATTAGGCTGCTTCCATTTAGTTAGGATAGCTTTCCTAGCATAAAAGGTGGCATAGAATATAAACAATTGTTTGTGTGTGGTTGAAGTAACATTATCACAGATACCCAATAAGAGGACGAGCAGATCCATACCTATCGATAGGTCTCCTACTGAGTTGATTGTTGAAACTACTGCCGACCTGAACTGTTGTATAAGGGGGCAGGACCAGACCACGTGCGTAAACGTGCCCAGTTCAGTGGTGCATTTAGCACACCTGTCCAAGTATGTGGGATATATTCTCGATAGCCTCTGGGGGGTATAGTATGCTCTATGTAAAAATTTGAGCTGAATAAACCTATCCCTGGCGGAGATCATCAATGGAATATTGTTGGATTCCTTCCTCCCAGTCATCATCCACCAGGGCAGGTATGTCCTCCTTCCACTTGTGTAAAAGTTTGGTTCCTCTACCGGAATCCTCACTGGAAATCCGCATGTATAGAGAAGAGAGGATTCAATCTGCACTGCTGGATATTAGGAAGTGCTCCACTGCACGTGACTGTAAGGAAACGCCACTAGGGAATTGCGCCTGTACGGCGTGTCATAGTTGCAAATATAGAAACAACATCTTTGACGGCAGTTAAAAGGTATATCGTAAAGAGTCAAAGGTAAGCAATGTACCCTCGGGGCATAATCTGTTGTATTACTTTAATGTAATATGGTCCCAGAGAGCAGGATGCACATCATGTGCAAGCAAAAATGCTATTTTTTTTTCCTTGCATGTCCCCCTCAGATCTACAGTGACTGTACTTCCAAGTGCACTTGTAGTGCAAATGGATTTGCCTTTTTCGTAAATAAACCCCATTGTGTTGGCCCCATTAAGTTTAGCTGACATTTGTTCCCAGAGACGTACAAGCTCTCAGTGATTTTAATGGCGTTGGGATTCAGCATCTGAACTTGGCTAAGGTTCCAGAACTGAGCCCAGGTACGTTCAGATCATCAATGTTAGGCCTCAACTGCTTGGCTGACAAACAATTGGACACTGGGGCATACATTTCTTAACCAACTACATTTGTTAGTGAATTTTTAGTATGTACACTGTAATTCATCATCATGTACCATATTTATCGGGGTAATGCACGCTCCAGCGTATAGCGCGCACCCCTAATGTTGACCCTAAAATCCTGTAAAAAAACATTTTATTACATTTTACTACTTACAGTTTTGGTGTCTTGCCTGGCGTCCATCGGCGGCCTTGTCCGGTCCGCGGCCTCGGTGGTGTCCTCCCGGCTTCTCCCGCGCTGTCTCCGTGTTGAATCCCCGCTTCCTGCGCTCAGTTTGAAGCCTCCGCCGACATATACCGAGCGCAGTACACTCGGGTATATTCGGCCACGCTCGGCTTCTCACGCATAAACGTCACAGAGCGTGACTACGAGCGATGCCGAGCCTGGCCGAATGTACCCGAGTGTACTGCGCTCGGTATATGTCGGCGCAGGCATTCAAACTAAGCACGGGAAGCGGGTATCAGCGTATATAGCACACCCACGATTTTGCCCTGATTTTCAGGGCGAAAAAGTGCGTGGTATACGCCAATAAATACGGTATTTAGTACATACAATAAGAATACAATTTTGTTCTGGCCTGATTCTCAGACTATCGATGTGGCAACATACATGAGTTGAGTTGAGTTGCATCTTGATATAGCGCGGTCATTTACCCCGTAGGATCCCGACATGCTTACATGAATCTTTTTAGCAAATTGGACTCATTGGGGTTGATTTACAAAAGGCAAATAGACTGTGCATTTTGCAAAGTGCAGTTGCACTCTGCAAGAGCAGTTCCTCCGGAGTCTAGTAAATGAGCAGAAGCTCTGCTGACTCATCCAATTATGTGGAAGTAAAAATTCTGTTTTTTTTTTGTTTTGTTTTTTTGTACTTGCACGTGATTGGGTATTCTTTGCAAAGTGAAACTTTACCTCATTTACTAAGCTCTGGAGCGACTGCACTTTGCAAAAAGCACATTCTATTTGCCTTTAGTAAGTCAACCCCATAGGGGCAGATTCTCGTACATTTGCATGGGCGCAGCGTATATGAGATACGCTACGCCGCCGTAACTTACCTGGCTTTGGTTCAAATCCAGAAAGAATTTGCACCATAAGTTACGGCGGCGTAGTGTATCTCTCGTGGCGTAACGGCGCGGAGTTCAAATGCGGCAAGTAGGGGGCGTGTTTCATTTAAATGAAGCGCGTCCCCGTGCCGAACGAACTGCGCATGCGCCGTCCCTAAAGCCCCATTCACAAACGACTTACACAAACTAAATAAAAAAAATTAAATTTGACGCGGGAACGATGTCCATACTTAACATTGCGTACGCCACCAGATAGCAGCTTTAACTATACGCCGAAAAAAGCCGACCAGAAACGGCGTAAAGGAATGCGGCGGCCGCTCGTACGTTCGTGGATCGTCGGAAATAGCTCATTTGCATACTTGACGCGGAATACAACGGGAACGCCACCCAGCGGACGCCGAAGAATTGCATCTAAGATCCGAAGGCGTACGAAGACGTACGCCTGTCGGATCTAACCCAGATGCCGTCGTATCTTGTTTTGAGGATTCAAAACAAAGATACGACGCGCAAAATCTGAAATTACGCCGGCGTATCAGTAGATACGCCGGCGTACTTTCTTTGTGGATCTACCCCATAGTGTTGAACTGCTGTAGATGGAATGATTCATTTGCATGTGACGCATACATTTCTGATTTTGTACTGCTACCCCAGTTCTATCATATTGGCTGAAAACCTTTGGAGCTTTGCTTTTCTTTATTCTTTTTGAAAACAAATGCCTTCAGTTGGCTATTGCTGTATCATGAGATCTGTCCAGTTTATCAAGAACAAATTATGAAAAAAAAACTAAGAATTAACAATGTGGGTGACTGCCTTTAAAAGGCACGACTATATCAACTTTCCCATGAGAATCCTACTACAAAACATTGCTGTATCCCCGAGAAAACATCCGCATTAAGACACAGCCTAACAAGTGCCCTGTGCAGCGTGGGAACCGCATATCTGTCTTCCTGAGAGATATAAATAGAACATCAGGATGCTGAACACAGCAGGATTTTTACTATGGGCATTACTAAAGGGAAAATACACCCTACATGGAAAGAATCATAGAAAACAAAAGACATTTGTGACTTTATATTTAGAATTCTATTTGATTCAAGGACAGGTGTTCTCAGCACACGAGCCAAGTTTCTTTCATTAAGATTTATAGTGAATTACAAGGCTGTATAATTTATAAAGAAATGTAAATAACCATACCGCTTTAGGGGCCATAAAAGAGGTAAATTGCTGTAACTCTGCTCCTACGTTACCTAGTTTGTTCTAGACAAAGCGTTGCTAGCAATAACAGAGTACTGCAGTTTTTCTCAACCTTTTTTCCGTCAAGTCACCCTCAAAATTCTGCACAATCCCATGGCAACCTATTCTAAAAATAAAAAAAAACGAAATTCATAGTTTTACATAATGTAGCAACATCTACATGCGTAGGACACCCAACATTAGAGGTATACACCTTTGAACACTGGCACTGATTAGTATTCCAGTGTTTCTCTTCTCCCTCACTCAGCTAACGTGACCCCGGTGTGGAAGGAGAAGGAAAGAGAAGAAACAAACAAGCATAGGCGTGCGCACAGGGTGTGCCAGGTGTGCCCAGGCACACCCTAATTACCCTGTGCTGCACAGATTCCCCCTGCTGCTTGGCTGCAGAGAAAGGGACTTAGGAATTTCTGTCCTCAGCCCCTTTCTCTGTCTCAAAAGTAAGATATCAGGGGTCTGTTTAGGCCCCTGATATCTCACCAAAGCCCCCCAATAGTGCTCATAAAAATTGTAAAACAAAATAATAAAACATTATTGTAAAAAAATATTGTAAAAACATATAAAAAAAATAAAATTGTAAAAAGTAATAATAAAAAAATAATACAAATAAACTACTGACGGAAGTCCCTGCCCACTGACACCATCCACTGTTCTACTGACACTTCCATTGCCCTACTGCCATTAATATATATATATATATATATATATATATATATATATACATGTGTGTTTGAGCTTTGGGGTGCACACCCAAATGTAATAGGCTGCGCACACCTATGCAAACAAGGATTCTGTGCAGGTGCCCAATGTCCTCTTTATCAACTGATGATGTCATTGGTTGTTAGGACACTGGCGGCTAGAAGGTTGTAATGGTGCACAATAAAAACCTGTGGATTTATGTAACTAAAGCCCGTACACACGATTGAACCTTTGTCCGACCAAACTTACATCGGAATTCCATCGGAGTAAAAGAGAACATGTTCTCTATCTAAACTCTGATGGAATTCATCGGAATATCCGATGGAAAAACTCAGATGGGCATACACACGGTCTAAATTTCCGATGGAAAAAGTCGGTCTGACTTTTTCCATCGGAAATTCCGATCGTGTGTACAAGGCATAATAGAAAGGCTTGATCCACCTGCTGGCCTGTATACAATTTTTGGGCAATTTCTAGGCATTTTGCCAAGCCACCTCTGAAGACACCTGAAGGCACCCTGGTTGAAAAAAGTTGGTGTACTGTATGGGTTTGTTGTATGGATGGTTAGCTGCAGCAAATATCTAATGGTGTACACCATCAGTCACAAAGATATACAGTAAAACCTTGGATTGCGAGCATAATTCGTTCCTGAAGCATGCTTGTAAGCCAAAGCACTTGTATATCAAAGCCTATTTCCTCATAAGAAATAATGGAAACTCAAATGATTCGTTCCACAACCATTTTATTCATAAGTCCTTCACTTTATAGTCCATATAAAAAGATTATAGCAATGTGATAGGTAGTGTAACCATAAAATGTCCATCCACAAATGGAAGCCTCCACAAGGGGATTAGAAGCAAAATCCAGCAGGAGCTCCAGAGTATAAAAGAGAAGCAAGGCACCTTTAAGTGTAGCAATATGGTTACATTTAATGAAGGTACAACATTTAGAAACTCACATGGTTGATGATTAAAAGGGGCACATCTAAGTATGCAGGCATCCGGGGTAAAGCTGTCCACATTCACCATCCTCCACACTGCCGGCTCTCACCGCTATCAGTCTGCAATTGTGACCGGGAAGACTGCAGTAGGGCAATCTGAAAGCGGGGTTTGAGGGGAGTGCAGAGTGGAAGGGACGACGTCAATGGCAGTGCGGAGGACGGTCTATGTGGACAGCTTTACCCCGGATGCCTGCAAACTTAGATGTGCCCGTTTTAATCATCAACCATGTGAGTTTGTAAATGTTGTACCTTCATTAAATGTAACCATATTGCTACACTTAGAGGCGTTTCTCTTCTCTTTTATACTCAGTTGTGACATGACGCTACTTGTATATCAAGACATCGCTTGTACATCAAGTCTAAATTTATTAAAAAATTTAGCTTGTCTTGCCAAACGCTCTTAAACCAAGTTACTCTCAACCCAAAGTTGTTGTTTTTTTTTTAAAGTGTATTTTGTGCGTGTACTCGAGAGAGGAGCCGGACTGCAGGAGTTGGGAGTAGGCAGGCCTCCCCCAGAGGCAATCTGCCACCTTTCTCCATGCCCCGGGTGGCAATGGTGGGTGTGTGAGGGGGTCCTCCCACACAGCCCGCCCGACCTGCTCCGCTTTGAAGCCCAAAGGGGCAGAGGGACTCCCTATAAGGGAGTGAGAGGATCTAGCCCGCTCAACCAGCCCCGTTAGTCCTTCGCCTCTTTTCTTAGAGACCGTGTGGTCAAAGTGCATGCATGTTAACCCAATTTCGAGTGCGTGTAAGTGTGGTGGTTTTTGCTTGAGGGGGGTGGGCGTACTAAGCGCAAGCTTACCTCGCATAGCACACCCACCGGGAGCCGGGCTGAGACCACCGAACTCAATTCACATGTAGCTGAGACCGGGATCCGAACCCCTAGCTGCAGAGGTGAATGGCTTGTCAGCGCAGTGCCAATCGCGTCGAGCCACCGCAGCTCCCTCAACCCAAAGTTTTACTGTACTAGTATGCTGAACAGAAATAATCCGTAAAAAAAATGTATGTCTTCTAATTACTTACAATCAAAATATAGGAAAATGTTGTTTTTATTAAAGCTGAACTCCAGGTGTTCTCTGTATTGCATACTTACACTGGTCTAGCTTGGATCAATGTAAAGCGGATCTCCACTCTAAAGTGGAGTCCCGCTGATCGGCACCCTCCCCCCCTCCGGTGTCACATTTGACACCTTTCAGGGGGGAGGGGGGTGCAGATACCTGTCTACAGACAGGTATCTGCACCCACTTCCGGCCCTACGATACGGGCAAAGGACGGGTTTTTTCCTTACCTTCCGTCCGTCCCCCGTTGTATGCTGGGAACACTCGGCTCCCAGCACACAGCGGGAGCCAATCGGCGGGCGCAGCGCGACTCGCGCATGCGCCGTAGGGAACCGGGCAGTGAAGCCGGAGCGCTTCACTTCCTGGTTCCCTCACCGTGGATGGAGGGGGGAGCAGCAGGGTGACGAGCGATCGCTCGTCATCTGCTGCGATCACCGCTGGACTCCAGGACAGGTAAGTGTCCTTATATTAAAAGTCAGCAGCTGCAGTATTTGTAGCTGCTGGCTTTTAATATATGTTTTTAGTGGCACATCCGCTTAAGTATACATATCTCATACCTAAGGGGCAGCTGGGGAAGCTGACAAACAGTTTAGTAGTTGATGACAATCGTAATCACCCAGATCCTATGCCAAGTGGCTTCCCCTCTGCACACTGACCACAGGAGTTTGCTCGCTCGGCGCTGCCAGTGCCATCACAAAATGTATTGAATTATTTTTTATAAATACAAGGCATTCTCTGATTGGATAAGGAAAGGAGAGGTAGTGATGCCTCTTTCTCCACCTTGTCCAATCAGAGAATAACTTGTATTCATTGATAAATATTCATGATGCTTTGTGAATGGGAGCAGTGCTGAGCAAGCAACCTTCTGTGGTCAATGTGAAGAGGGGAAGCTGCTCGCACAGGACCCTAAAGATTGCAGCTATCAATGTAACACCGACTACTACAGTGATTTTCAGCTTCCCCAGCAACCTTCTGGATCTTAGATATGGATACTTACATGCAGGGCCCCCATCAGGGGGTACAGGCATTACACCTATAAGGGGCCCGATGGTCCCCAGGGCCCCCCCCCTGCTTACTATGTTGCGTCAGGAGAGAAGAGATTTTTTTTGTCACCCCTCCCGCCCCCCGGTTCTCTGCCTAAAGCTGTGTAAGGGCCCCCAAAATGTAATTTGTGATGGCTGCCCTGCTTACATGGACTAACGGAAAGTTGCAGAAAAGAGAATTCCAGGAGTTCTGTCCTAACTGCAGTAGAGAAAGGGGGGTTATTGACCTACTGTGTAATCCAGCATGACTAAATCGAATTACAATTGTTTGACATGTACTGTATGACAATTCCCATATATCTATGTCAGCTGTTCCCTTTTTCTGGAGTTCAGTTTTAATGATCTTTTTCCATAATTTCTTTTGGAACTCATATATATTGCATGCTGCCATGGAGATGCCAAAGTACAATTTTACTTACTCATCTTTCACAAAAATGAAACTCAGTTTTATCTCTGTATTGGGATATTACATAAACCCCTTCCACTGGCTAATTCCTTTTTATGGAGCTGCTGATGGATTTGTGAGGAAGCATTGTCCACGACAGAGCTAATGTTTACATTGGATGACTGACAGATCAATACTGAGCTGTACATTTGTTATGACAGCAAAATTGTTTTCTTTTACAAGTCAGCCCAAGCATCCCAGTCTTGTTCTGGGTACCGATCTTATTGAAACTAGCTGAATAAACTTAATGGAAAACTCAAAAAAACACACACTTTGTTGAAAGCTAATAAATATAATAAAATTACCTCCCAAATTCGGTCTGTAGCCAGCTTTGATTTTATAAAAATGGTAAAAAAATATATAAATATAAATATATATATATATATATATATATATATATATATATATATATATATATATATATATATATAGCGCAACCTGAGGCTTCGCTAGGAGGTGGTTATTGGGGCCCATATAAGTATAAATGTAGAAGTAGTGCTGCGCTGTGCATAAATAGGTGATAAAGTGCAAATGTGCTTACGTGACAGGTACACTTGAAAGGCAATAAAGTATAAATAATCAGTTGCGACAGTATAAACAATGGACTGATAAAGTGTCAAAATACTGTGAAAAGTGTACCACAAAATAGAGGTGAGAATAAACTCATAAAATATTTAAAATATCATAATCATGTGACATGTGCAACCATAAATAAATATATTCACACTAAAATTCCATAAAATTAAATAAAATGAATTTCAAAAAAGCGAATTTCAAAAAAACGCAGTGCAGATAATGTCCATAAGGTGCAAGCTGGATGGATGGCTGTGTGTGCACAGTGATCAGGGTGAAGGTGCTAGTAGTCAATCTCTGGTATGGAGTGCTACCGTTAGGTGGCTGCTGGTTGCAACTTAGGGTATAGGTGTCCCCTTACCTTACCGCTGTAAGGTAACAGCATATGAGTGTGTCTTTCAATCTCCTGGTGGCTCCTGACATCTCAGGCTCCGCTGATATGTATCTTTACTTTGGCATCAAAGTCCCCTTTAAGTGTCCCTGGTGTATCTGTATCAGATAGCCTCACATTGGGGCATGGGGGGATGTAAAGAGGGATGCTCGATAGTGAAGTATTTAAAACATTTATTGGAATCAGCAGCAATAACAGGTACTCACAATGTGAAGTATCAGACAGGCATATCAAAAACGAGTCGCAAACTCGTCCAATATCACTTCCGGTGCCCTGCGTTCCCACACGTGTCATTTTATGGCTTTCTTTCAACAATGGCTTTCTTCTTGCCACACTTCCATAGAGGTCAGATTTGTGGAGTGCACAACTAATAGTTGTCCTGTGGACAGATTCTCCCACCTGAGCTGTGAATCTCTGCAGCTCCTCCTAAGTTACCATGGGCCACTTGACTGCTTCTCTGATTACGGCTCTCTTTGGTCGGCCTGTCAGTTTATGTGGATGGCCATGTCTTGGTAGGTTTGCAGTTGTGCCATACTCTTTCCATTTTCGGATAGTGGATTGAACAGTGCTCTGTGAGATGTTCAAAGCTTGGGATATTTTTTTATAACCTAACACTGCTTTGAACTTCTCCACAACTGTATCCCTGACCTGTCTGGTGCATTCCTTGGCCTTCATGATGCTGTTTGTTTACCAAGGTTCTCTAACAAACTTATGAGGGCTTCACAGAACAGCTATATTTATACTAAGATTAAATTATACACAGATTGACTCTATTTACTAATTAGATGACTTCTGAAGGCAATTGGTTTCACTAGATAAAAAAAAATGAAAACCATTTATCATTTTTCTTCCACTTCAAATTATGTGCCACTTTGTGTTGGGCCTGGTACACACGATAGGATTGATCCGCGGATACGGTCCTCCGGACCGTATCCGCGGATAAATCCTCTGGCGGATTTGGATCCGTTGGCATGTACTCACCATCGGATCCAAATCTGTGCGGAATTCAACCGCGGTGACGTGTCGCGCCGTCGCCGCGATGATGACACGGCGACGTGCGCGACGATGTCATATAAGGAAATCCACGCATGCGTCGAATCATTACGACGCATGCGAGGGACGGGTTCGGACGGATCGATCCGGTGAGTCTGTACAGACCACCGGATCGATCCGCTGGAGCCGATTCCAGCGGATAGATTTGTTAGCATGCTAACAAATTTTTATCTGCTGGAAATCGGAAATATCCGCGGATAAATATCCGCTGGAACGTACACACCAGGGGATCTATCCGCTGAAACCGATCCGCTGAGATTTTTCAGCGGATGGATCCTCTCGTGTGTACGGGGCCTTGGTCTATCACATAAAATCCCAATAAAATCCATTTATGTTTTTGGTTGTAAAATGAAAAAAAAAATAGAAAATTTCAAGGGGTATGGACACTATTTCAAGGCACTGTGTGTGTGTATATATATATATATATATATATATATATATATATATACTGTATATATATATATATATATATATATATATATATACATATATATATATATATATATATATATACACACACACACACACATACAGCTTAAGCTGGTTCACACTGGGGCGACCTGGGATCCGACTTTAAGTCGCCCCAAGTTGCCCCAAGTCGGGTGGTCGAGAAAATGAATGGAAGTGAATGGGAGCCGTCTTAATGTACACTACTGAAGTCGCTCCGACTTCAGAAAAGGTTCCTGTACTACTTCAATCCGACTTCTAGGTAACTTGTAGGCAACTTGTACCCATTGATTTTAATGGAAGTCGCCTCAGAAGTCGGATCACTGTCTTAACTGAAGCAACAATACAGGAAGATAACATACATTTCTCAGGCAAACCCCTCCCCCCCCACATAGCTGATTGTTGTTTGATTGGCCACTGGAAAGCCTCCTGTCCTGGAGGAGACTTGAAGTTGCCTTGTAAGTTGCCTGATGATTCATACTCAAGTCGTGTTCAAGTTGCCTCCCAAAGTCGTGCTAGAAGTCGTGATGCCCCTGTGTGAATAGGCTCTCATGGTAAGTGTTTGGCTGAAGCCGTTTATTATCAATCAACTGTGTTTACTCTTTTTCAATCATAATGGCAAAAGAAACTACCCAAATGACCCTGATCAAAAGTTTACATACCCAAGGTCTTAAAGTGGAGTTCCACCCATTTTTTTATTTTTGTCTGTGCTGCATGCCCTAATCTCATAGTGTTCAGAATGGACAATTTTTATTTATTTTGTTGCTTGTAAATACCTTTATTTTGTAGTCCTTCATTACTTCCTCCTCCTTATTAGCCTAGGCTATTAAGTCACAAGGCTATTCACAAGGGTTTCTGGGATACGCATCATGTATCCCAGTAGTCCTTGCAAATAGCCTATTTGCATAGAGAAGGGGCGGCAACTTCCTCTGACACTGCCGTTGCTATGGAAACCTGACTGAAACCTATTACATCGCTTGTGCAGCACTGATTATAAACTAACTAAATGCTCTAACAACCTAATAAAACGGACCTTAGTTTACAGACTAACTTTACTAGACTACATTAAGCTTGTGTATTACAGGGGTATTTATATTTAAAAAGTGAAATTGTGGGTGGAACTCCCCTTTAATACCATGTATTGCCCCATTAAACATCAATCACAGCTTGAAGTCTTTTGTGGTATTTGTGGATGAGGCTCTTTGTCTTTTCAGATGGTAAAGCTGCCCATTTCTCTTGGCAAAAAGCCTCCAGTTCCTGTAAATTCTTGGGCTGTCTTGCATGAACTGCACGTTTGAGATCTCCCCAGAGTGGCTCAATGATATTGAGGTCGACTTGGCCTTGTGTTTTGAATTATTGTCATGTTGGAATATCCAAGTACGTCCCATGCGCAGCTTTCTGGCTGATGAATGAAAATGTTCCTCCAGTATTCTTTGATAACGTACTGCCTTCATCTTGCCAACAATTTTGACCAAAGTAGCTCACACATCCCCAAAACATCAGCGATCCATCTCTGTGTTTTACAGTAGGAATAGTGTACCTTTCATCATAGGCCTTGTTGACTCCTCTTCACTCCAAATGACTTTGTGCCAGAAGGTTTGAGGCTTGTCTCTGTGCAGTTTGGCGTATTGTAAGCGGGATAATTTGTGGCATTTGTGTAGTAATGACTTTTCTCTGGTGACTCGACCATTGAGCCCATCTTTCTTCAAGTGCCTCCTTATTGTGCATCTTGAAACAGCCACACCACATGTTTTCAGAGAGTCCTGTATTTCACCGGAAGGTATTTGTGGGGTTTTCTTTGCATCCCAAACAATTTTCCTGGCAATTGTGACAGTTGTGGCTGAAATGTTAGTTTACCTAAACGGTCTACCTGACCGTAGTTTGATTTGATTGAAGTTTGAACACTGCTGATTGGCATTCTCAATTCCTTGGATATCTTTTTACATACCTTTCCTGTTTTATACAGTTCAGCCATGACTAAGCACTGACGCCAGTGCGAAACGTTGGCCATACTGATTTTTGTGGGCTTGCAGTGACTGTATGCACAGTTGAAAATAAAGACATCTCTTTTAAAGAAAATTTTGGAGTGCGGCTGTCCAGCTTTTGTTCTTTTGTTTTTTTGCTATTACCGCATTGCCAGCACCCTGGTGGTTCAACAACCCCTGATCATCACGAGGCTCACCTGGAGCGGTGAGAATTCTGTCTGTAATTCTTTTCTATAGCTTTTTCCCTCTTTTTTCTGGTGCCTATAGATATCAACACTTCTCTGATGTAAGCTTTGTGTGCTTCCCATTTTATAGCTTTTGACACCTCCAGGGACTCGTTCAACAAAAAATATTGTTCTATCTCTTGTTTTATTTTTTTCTCCTGTTTCTATGTTTTTTAGCCTCCATGTATTTACCCTATACTGTGTTCCCGTAAGTCTTAACTTCACTATTACTGGGACATGGTCTGAAAGCATAGGTGTGCGCAGCCTATTGCATTAGGATATGCACCCTTAAAGCTCAAACACATGTGTGTGTGTGTGTGTGTCTACATGTATATTGTCCTGGTACCTTAATCTCCCTGCTGGCACAGTGAAAGAAGTGCGTAAGCACTTTTCTTTTAATTTCAATACGTTTTTATTGAGATTTTCAATAGGGTTACAGCAATTTCATATCAATAAACACAACAAATGCATCCAGAGGAAGTTCATAACATTTTGCAGTTATAGCAGAAGTTAATAAGTAGACCATAATAACCGATCCCGGGGGGGGGGAGGAATCCGGGAATGGAACAGTCTTCTTATGGCAGAGCAGGTAAGAGAGAGATCTTTCCCATCTGAGCAACAATGCTAATGTGTACTAGATTATTAGGGTGTGCCCAGGCACACCTGGCACACCCTGTGCGCACACCTATGTCTGAAAGTGTTGTTATTTCAATATATGATTTTACAACTGATTTTAGGAGTCTATGTTCCACAAGGATATAATCCAACCTTGAATACGTATCATGTACTAAGGAGTGAAATGAGTAATTGCGGGTGTTGAACCCTCCGAACATCTACCAGTTAACATTGGTATCGTTTTTTTTCTTAATTGCTCTTAATTGATAATCGCCAGTTCCCAGTGCATGTGGCGTACTATCCATTTGTTGATACATACAGAAATTAAAGTCCCCTGGCAAAATTAATTTACCTTTCTTAAAATCCATTAATTAGTTTAAGACCTCTTTATTGGGACAGTATACATTAGCTCCGCCCGGAACAACTATCATCTGACGTCACCACGCTCCAGCTGATCGGCTGAAGCCGTAGCTGGAAGTTTTTTATCCTGCTTTTTAAACTGTTCTGCTTGTTACCAGCTTTGAATTGATGTCAGTTAAACCTGCTTTTCAATAAAGGTTTTTTTTTTTTGGAATACCCAAATAATACTGCACCATGAAGCTTTTTTTGCTCTTTCTCTAAATATATCTGCACACCACGCCACCTCACTGAAAGCTGACAGTGGAAGTTGAGATTGCGTGGAATAGGATCCAGCATAGCCCCTTGGAAATTTGAAGAAAGACAGACTTGCTTGCACTCCAGAGCGTAACCATAGAGGATCTCCTTGAGTGACCCCTGGTTTCTGATGGGCCCATAAGACCTCCGTAATAGAGGTCCACCAAACCTGGTAAGCGGCCTCTCTGTCTGAATTTATACCAACGGCTGAAAATCCTATGGATATCCTTGTTTGATGAATATATCTGTTGGTAACATCTAATCCATATCATCTGCAGTGGACACTCTTTTTGTATTATTTTCACTTGCATTTTTTTCACCTGGGTGATACACTTTGTTGGTACACTTCATTGTTACTTTTATTTTGCACTTTTTTCTTATTACAGGACATTTTGTTTGGTTCTATTTTTTATGTATTTCCTTTTTTGGTTGCGCATTTTTTTACCTATTTTTGACATGTAGTAATATTATGCCTGCAGAGTATTTCCTAATTTCTTTTAATACCTTGTACCTTCTTTCTGGTAAGTTCAACCCTCTTACATTGTATGTTAAACAATTTATAGTTGTCATTTTAAATCTCTTCTCCCAGCACCCTTCCCTCCTCCTCCCCATAGCTCCATCCCCACACAGGGGAGGAACCCTGAGGGGTTCTTCAGAGGAGGGGAGGGGGTCTAACCCCATGGGTCAGTTGGGAAGCTGTAAGAGCAAAGACTTTCCGACACCCTATCTCCCATCCCTCCCCCTCCCCTTCCCCATCCTGTCCTGTGGTAGCATAGTGCACATGAAGTCTCTGTACAGCCACAAGTGAACCAGGTAAACCACCCATGGACTGTGAGGTTGCTTCTGTTTTGGGCCACAAGGCTGTTCACAACCTGGCAGATTGCAGCATGGCAACAAGTTCCCCAGCTAGAAGGTTAGAGCTAACCCAACAACTCAGGGCAACCATCTGCAGTTGGCACCCTGGTTCAGGATCTGGTTTATCAACAGCCGCTAGAGGGCCCCATATCCCCGTGAAATGTAAATATGTATTTTTAATGGTTTGCTTATGGTTGTGGTAAGCAGTGGTGTCACTAGAGCCAGCCAAACAGGGCATTTGCCTTGCATCCCCAACCGAAAGTGTAAATGAGCCCTTGTAGAGTGTGGAAGAGGGGTGAGTATTGGTCTCACAGTAGCAGAAACATTATCACAATGGCTGTCCCCTAAATCCCTGTTTCTACACCTATGAATGAATGAATGAAAAACTTATATAGCGCAGCACATGCGAACTTAATCGCCTCTGGGCGCTTGTTGTTCCTGTCTCCTTTGGTATCAAAAGAGATGAGTCTTGATCTTTCTGTCATCTTTCTATCATTCATTTAAAAATAAATTCCAGTTTTATTTAAAGTGTGGATGATAACAGATATTTAGAGGTCAACTTCTGCAACTCATTTGTACATACAAAGTAAAAGAAGAAGAATTCTGGGAGGCAAAATAAAAAAAGTAAGTGTGTTTCACATGAACATTTTGACAGGCCGGAAATCACCCTGCCAAAAATGTGCTAGATTTCGCTAGATTATGCTAATAAAAAAAACACATCAACTCTGTGCACGGTTATGATAAACCTCAGGAAGGGCTAATCAGCAAAGCAAAGAATTAAGCCGGTCATATGGTCTCTTATCAAATGCTACATGCTTCACAAACATAGCTCAATACTGTGAAACACGCCTAAATAAAAAGCATTGTTTATATTCTCATTCGTCAAAGTAAACCTTGGTGTGACGGCAACATGTACAGACTAAAAAGTTAGATAAACAAAACTTGAAAAGTGCAGTGGTGTACAGGAACTCATGTC
Source organism: Rana temporaria (assembly GCF_905171775.1). Classification (NCBI taxonomy): domain Eukaryota; kingdom Metazoa; phylum Chordata; class Amphibia; order Anura; family Ranidae; genus Rana; species Rana temporaria. The sequence goes on from NC_053491.1 coordinate 88,783,883, forward strand.
CGCCTATATGATGTAAGAATGTATTGGTTTAGCTCTGTCAGAGCAATAAAATATGATTCCTGATTGGTACATTGAAAATTTTCTTTCACAATATTTTTATCGAGAAATAGATTAGCATACAAAAAAAAACATTTTAAAAAACAATAGAGTGCATTGACAATTTTCAACCAGACAACATGGACACTGTTTTGAGGAGTCTGGATTTTCTTAGTTGGCAAAGATTTCCACTACCATTTTGCCATTTTCCTGAGAAGAGATTTAAATGAAAAATTCACCCAAGGAAGCCTTTCTCATCCAGACTAGTGTTCCTCCAGACTGAGGCGGCTAGGGGTTCCTTGAGCAATGAGCAATTTCTGACTCTCAGATAAACAACCAATAACAATCATTCTTTTAGCTATCTTTACAGGGGGATTCTTCACACTCACCACCAATGTAAGGAGCAGTCTGTCTAGTGACTATCACACTAATGCAGCCTCGTAACTTTTAAGGCCTCGTACACACGACGGGACATGTCCGATGAAAACGGTCCACGGACCGTTTTCATTGGACATGTCCGCTGGCGGATTTTGGTCTGATGGCTGTACACACCATCAGACCAAATTTCCCGCAGACAGCGAACGTGGTGACGTGGCTGCGCCATCGCCGCGACGACATGCGCGACCCTGGAAGGTCAATGCTTCCATGCATGCGTCGAATCACTTTGAAGCATGCGAGGGCTTTCGGCCGAGCGGCCATGTCCGGTGAGTCGTACAGACGACCGAACATGTCCGACGGACAGGCTTCCAGCGGACATGTTTCTTAGCATGCTAAGAAACATTTGTCCGCTGGAAACCTGTCCGATCCGCCGGAAAATTGTCCGGTCGGCCGTACAGACGACCGAACATGTCCGCGGAAACTGGTCCGACGGACCAGTTTCAGCAGACATGTTCGGTCGTGTGTACAAGGCCTTAGGCCCCATATACACGACCGGATCTATCCGCTGGGATTGATCCGCGGATCAGTTCCAGCGGACAAATCCGGTCATCTGTACGGCCTAGCGGATATTTATCCGCAGAGATTTCTCGGGCCGATCGATTTCAAGCGGATATAAATTTCTTAGCATACTAATAAATCTATCCGCTTGAATCGGGTCCAGCGGATTGATCCGGTGGTCTGTACAGACTCACCGGATCAATCCGTCCGCTCCCCTCCCTCGCATGCTTCGTAATGATTCGACGCATGCGTGGAAGTACTTACCTTCCAGCGTCGCGCACGTCGCCGCGTCATCATCGCGGCGACGGCGCGACACGTCACTGCGGATGAATTCTGCGCGGATTTTGATCCGATGGTGAGTACAAGCCATCGGATCCAAATCCGGAGGAGGAATCTCCGCTGGAAACGGTCCGGCGGACCGTTTCCAGCGGAGATCCCCTCGTGTGTACGGGGCCTTAGAGGTATTCTTGATAAAAGCAAGAGTTGACCTTGCTGTAAAAAATTGAAATTTTTTGCCCTTGTCAAACAGTTGCGGAAAAATTGGTCTTTGGGTGTTGGTGTTGCCTTCACCCCGTAGCCTTTTGGAGGTACTCTTGAAGAAAGAGAGAATTGGCCTTGCTGTAAAAAATTGAAATTTGGTGCTTTGCTTGTTTACCTTCTCCCCCCTTCCGCTGCCACATTTGGCACAGGGAGGTGTATTGCATCTGATATTTTTTATGTATATAATATACATGGAAATGTGTGTATATGATATGTATATTTATATATATATATATATATATATATATATATATATATATTTGTGACTATCACACAAGATACCCTCTCTGCTACCATTGTTTATACAGGTGTTCTGGTGAACTATGAATAATGACGTAACATCAAGGAAGGTCTCTGCCAGAACCTGAAAATGCTTTTTTTCCGCCAGATCTCCTGCAATCATCAAACGGTCCTCATTGCCAAGGGAATCGTGAAGTTTCTATAAGCAGAGATAAGTAACCTTTTTGTGTATTCTAATGCCGCGTACACACGATCATTTTTCGGCATGTAAAAAACAAAGTTTTAAAAAAATGTCATTTAAAATGATCGTGTGTGGGCTTTACATAATTTTTCGGGTTCTGCTGCATTTTTTAACAACGTTTTAAACAATGTCGTTTTTCGGGTTGTAAAAAATGATCGTGTGTGGGCTTAAACAACGTTAAAAACCAGCGCATGTTTAGAAGCAAGTTTTGGGATGGGATCGCTCGTTCTGCTAAAACTACCGTTCGTAATGGAGTAAGCACATTCATCACGATGTAACAGACAGAAAAGCGTGAATCGTCTTTTACTAACACGAAATCAGCTAGAGCAGCCCAAAGGGTGGCGCCGTTTGAATGGAACTTCCCCTTTACAGGGAGTGCAGAATTATTAGGCAAATGAGTATTTTGACCACATCATCCTCTTTATGCATGTTGTCTTACTCCAAGCTGTATAGGCTCGAAAGCCTACTACCAATTAAGCATATTAGGTGATGTGCATCTCTGTAATGAAAAGGTGTGTGGTCTAATGACATCAACACCCTATATAAGGTGTGCATAATTATTAGTCAACTTCCTTTCCTTTGGCAAAATGGGTCAAAAGAAGGACTTGACAGGCTCTGAAAAGTCAAAAATAGTGAGATATCTTGCAGAGGGATGCAGCACTCTTAAAATTGCAAAGCTTCTGAAGCGTGATCATCGAACAATCAATCGTTTCATTCAAAATAGTCAACAGGGTCGCAAGAAGCGTGTGGAAAAACCAAGGCGCAAAATAACTGCCCATGAACTGAGAAAAGTCAAGCGTGCAGCTGCCAAGATGCCACTTGCCACCAGTTTGGCCATATTTCAGAGCTGCAACATCACTGGAGTGCCCAAAAGCACAAGGTGTGCAATACTCAGAGACATGGCCAAGGTAAGAAAGGCTGAAAGACGACCACCACTGAACAAGACACACAAGCTGAAACGTCAAGACTGGGCCAAGAAATATCTCAAGACTGATTTTTCTAAGGTTTTATGGACTGCTGAAATGAGAGTGAGTCTTGATCGGCCAGATGGATGGGCCCGTGGCTGGAATGGTAAAGGGCAGAGAGCTCCAGTCCGACTCAGACGCCAGCAAGGTGGAGGTGGAGTACTGGTTTGGGCTGGTATCATCAAATATGAGCTTGTGGGGCGTTTTCGGGTTGAGGATGGAGTCAAGCTCAACTCCCAGTCCTACTGCCAGTTTCTGGAAGACACCTTCTTCAAGCAGTGGTACAGGAAGAAGTCTGCATCCTTCAAGAAAAACATGATTTTCATGCAGGACAATGCTCCATCACACGCGTCCAAGTACTCCACAGCGTGGCTGGCAAGAAAGGGTATAAAAGAAGAAAAACGAATGACATGGCCTCCTTGTTCACCTGATCTGAACCCCATTGAGAACCTGTGGTCCATCATCAAATGTGAGATTTACAAGGAGGGAAAACAGTACACCTCTCTGAACAGTGTCTGGGAGGCTGTGGTTGCTGCTGCACGCAATGTTGATGGTGAACAGATCAAAACACTGACAGAATCCATGGATGGCAGGCTTTTGAGTGTCCTTGCAAAGAAAGGTGGCTATATTGGTCACTGATTTGTTTTTGTTTTGTTTTTGAATGTCAGAAATGTATATTTGTGAATGTTGAGATGTTATATTGGTTTCACTGGTAAAAATAAATAATTGAAATGGGTATATTTTTTTTTTTGTTAAGTTGCCTAATAATTATGCACAGTAATAGTTACCTGCACACACAGATATCCCCCTAAAATAGCTAAAACTAAAAACAAACTAACAACTACTTCCAAAAATATTCAGCTTTGATATTAATGAGTTTTTTGGGTTCATTGAGAACATGGTTGTTGTTCAATAATAAAATTAATCCTCAAAAATACAACTTGCCTAATAATTCTGCACTCCCTGTATAGTGCTGTCGTACGTGTTGTACGTCACCGCGCTTTGCTAGAGCATTTTTTTTTAACATGTGTGGGCAACGTCATTTTAATGATGAAGTTGAAAAAAACTTCATTTTTTCAAGAGGCTGAAAAACTTGAAAAATGATCGTGTGTACGCGGCATTATTGTATACATACCAAAGTTTTGCTAGGAAGTAGGTAGCATTTTTCTTGTTTAGGTATATCTGTCAGCTTTGTATCATATTCCTAATATTGTAATAGCTTTGTATGTAAAGCATTTTTGTTTAGTAAAAGCACATTGATATACCACAGAGGTCTAAGTTTGCTTGGTTTTACTGCAAGAACCTTTTTTTTAACATTTTGGGGCTCATCCGGGATTGCGCTAAAATTAAACTGAAGCAGACCTTTTTTTCTGTGGTGTGTTGTGTAGCTTGTGCTAGGTACAATTCTGCTTTAGCTGTTTAGGAAAAGCAAGGCAGCAGAGGTTTCTGGGGCCCAGAAGGAAGATTGCAGTTTACCTATCTGGGCCAGAGACAATGTGTGAGAGCCTCTTGCTTCTCCCTTGAATAAGATTTGGGGTGATAAAGTCTCAGATCATTTGTAGACTTTAGCCTTGAAGAGTTTTATCTAACTAAAGCAGAGAAGAGGACAGGGTCCACAATGGGTTAGTATTTTGTTCATGCTCTCTATACTGCATCACAAAGGAGGGAGAAGGCAGAGGCAGAAATTAAGGTATTAAAAGACCAGCTAGCCGTTGCTTCGGAGTGTGTTCTTTCAACTGCTAGTCGGGCTGATGATTTGCAAGAGCGGTGTGCAGTCTTCATGACCAAATCAATTAATGCCTTCAGGAAAAGCAAGGGCCATAAACCTGTTAGTAAAGCCAGGGTATGTGCCATTGTCACATCCCAAAATTGGCATTGTGAGTGTAGTGCTACCCCCTCAGGAGCCGCTGATTGTTGTTGGGATCGGCATATTAAGTTACCTCTTACCGTTGTCTAGGGGTGAAGTTGATGAGTAGATTAGTGAGCGAATGTCCAGACAATAAATGAAGATTTTCTGAATGCTTTATTCTCGGCCCAACATCAACATGAGGTAGAGAGAAAAGGTTGATGAAGCAATAGAGAACTTTGCAGTATCAGGCCTGGATATGAGAAAGAGCAATCCTGCTTTCAGTAGTAGTAGATTCAGTTCGTCCCCGCTCTAGCCAGAGTGGGTAAAGTGCCTCCGGACAGACTCCTTCCACGAGCCTGGCAGCCGAAGCGCCACTTAAGGTTGCTGGGAGGAACAGGTCTCTGCCACAGACCTGGCTCTAGGGACCTCTGCCACAGGCCTAGTACTTGGATGAGCTAAATGGATTGAGCAAATCCTCCCAGTAGATTAGATAAGGGTCACCGGGTGACAGTTGAAATGTACCTGTCAATGTCCCGGTCACCGGATCCCCGATGGTTCGTTCAAGCCCCTCAGATAACCTGCCTCCGGGTTCTCCTTGAGTTAATCCCCCACCGTTCAGCACATAGCTTGGGATCTCTTCAATAGAGTCGGGGACCCAGCAAGTCACTGGGGCCCCTTTCAGCAACATGGAGCTCCGCGTAGCGTGCGACCCCGGCCTGGTAGGCTATATCGCCGGGGTCTGTTGGATGCACACACCCTAAAGGTGGGTGCCGCACCTGGAACCCGCGAAGAACGAACAAAAATGGCATCTGCCACAGATATACTCTCCCCCAGCATGCCCCGCGAGGGAAAACTCTTCTAATTGGCTGCTGGGGAAAATTGCTCTGCCAGAACCCCTCTAGCGCCAACTGTCGCCCAGGGGTGGGATCGGCACCCCTGGAGCGCAGACTGACCCACAGGACAGTTCAGGAATGACAGCAGCCCAAATTTAACAAATTATGAATGGGAGCAAAATAACTCTCCCATTCCCCACTAACTTTAGCGTAGTGCCCATAATGAAAGTAAGGGGGCGCTACATGAGAATGTGCTCTCCTCGAATGATAGTGAGGATGAGGGGATAAATTTTGATATTTCAGATGATGATCTGCTATTGGGAAAGAATGAAGTGTGCCAGAACTATCATTACTAAGCATAGGAAAAGGTAACATTATAGAGAGGATATGGCAGATGGGGAGGTGCATTATCGCAATGCCAGAGATGTTGAATTTGATGAAGTACGGGACTTTACACAAACTGAACTCCACAAACTGACAAAACAATACAATGAAGGTCCGGGGAACCCCTATTGAGTTGGCTTCTACGCTTGTGGAATGAAGGGGTGGACAGTGTTGTTTTGTCAGGTAAAGAAGGAGTGGCTATCGGAGTGTTAACCCATGATCCCCATTTGTGTCAGGCAATGCAAAAAGCCCCAGAGTTTAGTGTGAATTTTTCACTGTTAAACCTTGTGAGAGATGGAATAGTCGGAGTATACGCTAGTCCTAGTGACCTGAAAAATGCCTACTCGTGGAGAATGATCTGTATTTCCAGGTTTACTTCTGATGGGTTGTATAACTGGATTAAATACCTTTCCAGAACCGATGAGTCCAGATATGGAACCATTTACATCTGCTCTGTGCTCGAAGTCTACACCATTTAATCTCAGGGCTCCTTTAGTGTCCTTGCTGGGAGGCCTGGGATTAAACAGCAAGATTCATGAAGCCACTATCCCTTTAAGCCAGTTGTTATGTACTGGAACGTACCTTGTAGCCAGAGCCTAGTGTGCAGGAAGAGGCCTCTCTTACAGCCCCGGCTCTGGAGCTGCTGAAGTGGGGACAGCAAGCTCGGGAGCGCGGCGAGGTAGGAGTGCCTGGCGATGACAGCAGTCCGGCACGGTTGGTGGTCCTTCGGGACGGTGGGTGCAGGAGACAGCGTCTCTGGAGCTGGTAGAGGCACTGGATAGCAGGAGCTGGTGAAGCAGGCCGGGTTAGCAGATAATCAGGTGGTTAAGGCAAACGTGGTCAGATTCAGGCACAGGGTCTGGTAACGGTGGGCAGGAGAGCAGAGCGGAGTCAGAGACAAGCCAGGGGTCGGAGTGGAGAGGGTCGGAAGGTCAGACGGAGCCGGGTCGGTTAAGGGTAACAGGTTACAACAGGTCACAGGTTTCACTGATACAAAGCTGCAGATCAGACAGCAAAGTGTCACTGCAGCTGCTCGCTTTTTAAAGGCAGAGTGGCGCCAATCGCGCATTAACGAGCACGCGCACATTCACGCCGTCGCGCGTGCGTGTAGTAGGCGCGTGTGCGCGAGTAGTAGGCGCATGCGCGTGCACATTTGGCGCACAGATGCGCGCATTTGGCACATAACTGTGTGCATATGGAACGCGCCTGCGCACATGAATAGGTGACTGATGCTGATTTCGGCCATTAGCATGTGTGCGCATGCGTGCATGCCGGAGCCTATTAGCAGGTCCCTGACACCAGTTGGGAGAGCTAGAGGAGACCAAAACAAAACCTGTCAGGGCAGTAGATAAGATCAAGGCCAGACAGGAAGGATACAAGCACAAAAGAAAGGGAATGTGGGAGAGAAGACAGGAGGTGAAGAGAAAACCAGGTTAGTTATCTCTAGTAAAGAAATGTGGATGGACCTATTAAAGGCAGGAATACCTAAAGATGAGATAGATGGGATTCCTACTGTAGAATTTCTGAAGAGGTGGAAACAGTAAGAGAAGACAACTTTCAGGGTTAGAAACACTACTCCTAGTAAAGACAGGGCCGGCGCTAGCACAAGGCAACATGGGCACTTGCCTTACGACGCCAGGTAACAGGGTGGAAAATTGACAGTGTCAGTGTCTCTCTCGTCTCTGTGAGTCCCAGGATTACACACAGCAGGCATCTCCCGCTGTGTGTAATGGAGCTTAGTGTGTTAACTTTGGCCGCACTGTGAGAAAAGTCCCACCCTCCTCCGAGATCAGCTTGTGTGATAGGCAGAACAATGCGTCTATCACACAAGCTGATCTAGGAGGAGGGTGGGACTTTTCCCACAGCGTGGCAAAAATGTTTTCACACTAAGCTCTGATACACACAGCGGGAGATGCCTGCTCTGTGTGAAGTGTAGAGGAAGAGGGAGGGAGGGGAGCGCTGCAGCCACACTGGCAGTGTGTGTGATAAGTTCTCTCTCATGTCACGCTGCCCCGGCGGCCCCTCCTCTCTTCTCGTCCATCCCCATTTGCTGACATCATATGGGATGGACGAGAAGAGAGGAGAGGCCGCCAGGCCAGCGTGACATGAGAGAGAACTTATCACAGATGCTTCCTGCATACTGGCTGCCAGGTAAACTCTGTGTCCCAATATGCCCCAATGTGCTCCAATATGCCCCGATGTGCTCCAATATGCCCCGATGTGTGCCAATATGCCCTGATGTGCGCCAAGTGCTCCATGCCCTGATGTGCCATGTGTCCTGATGTCCCGTGCCCTGATGTCCTGTGCTCCCAGTCTGCTGTGCCTCAATGTCGTGTCCTGATGTGCTGTGCCCTGATGTTCACTGTGCCCTCATGTGCCCTGATGTGCTGTACCCTGTGCCCTGATGTGCACTGTACCCTGATGTGTTGTGCCCTGTGCGTGCGTGCCGGGGGGGGGGGGGGGCAGCAAAATGCACCTTTGCCTGAGTTGGCAAAAATCCTTGCACTGGCCCTGAGTGAAGATAACATAAGCTTACATTTAGAGGAAACAGAAAAGACCCCTCCTGTTAGCCCCAAACCCATTCCCAAAACTGCATATGAACCCAAACCCAAATCCCTTTATCCTGGGGAGGAGTTAGAGCGACTCAGAAAAGGAGATTGGTAGGTTCCTTATCCTTTATGAAGGGAAGGTGGGTCTCCTGTAATAGCAGTGAGTACAGTGACAGCAGAAGACCGATGCCCATATGCACCTGTCACTGTATGGTGGGGAAAGTCATCTTCTCCTACACATCTGATGGCTTTAGTTAATACTGGAGTTGAAGTTACACTTTTGCAAGGAAATCTTTTCCATCACAAAGGAGAATTGATTTGGTTTTCGGAGGGCAAACCATGACTATTGTAGTCTGATATTGCAACCCTGTTATTAACCTTCCCCCCTTTTCACCCCAACCCCCCTTTTCCCTTCTCTTGACCCTCTTACCCAGTAAGGACACTGACACAGTAAAATTGGAGTAAATTGGCCACAACAGCCATTTTTATTTTGTAACCAAATTAAATTATATTTTTAACCAAACGTGAAATAGGAATTTCCAACAATTCCAACTTTATTATTAACAAATATTTTATCAAAACTCTTTTATTATTTACACCAGTCCCAATTGGTCTTTGACGGTAAACCCCAGTTAACCTTTTCCTTCACCACCACCACTGCGTTCCATTACCATAACCGGCCTCCAGCCGACCCAGCTCTGAGACACCCCTTTAACCTGCAGTGTACCATCACCGTATTACAGCGGACACCATTCCACTGTAATAACCCCGTAAGGGGGGAGCCATCCCACCGATGAGCCCCCCAACCATTTCCATTCCATCCGTTAACTGCCACCATCAAAGACCAAGGACACCGCCAATGCTGTTGCGACAATCCTGCCTTTATCCTGAAAGAAAAGAAAACAAACGCACAACACCAACACACACCACAAAAACACAGGGAGGGTGGGTGGGAAAACTGTCCTCCTTGTCTGCTTCCTTCCCGGGGCTGTGCACGTGGGCCGCCCCCGCCCCCCTTATATACCACTCCTCCCCCTTCTTCCAATTGGTCCCCAGCCTCCTCCCTTGCTACCACCTCCTTCCTTAACCCCTTGGTTGCCTGCATCCACCACCAGTCATGCCCGGCCCTGCATTATATTTCTTTTTGTGTTTGTCATTCCGGGCCTCACTTGACTATTGTAGTCTGATATTGCAACCCTGTTATTAACCTTCCCCCCTTTTCACCCCAACCGCCCTTTTCCCTTCTCTTGACCCTCTTACCCAGTAAGGACACTGACACAGTAAAATTGGAGTAAATTGGCCACAACAGCCATTTTTATTTTGTAACCAAATTAAATTATATTTTTAACCAAACGTGAAATAGGAATTTCCAACAATTCCAACTTTATTATTAACAAATATTTTATCAAAACTCTTTTATTATTTACACCAGTCCCAATTGGTCTTTGACGGTAAACCCCAGTTAACCTTTTCCTTCACCACCACCACTGCGTTCCATTACCATAACCGGCCTCCAGCCGACCCAGCTCTGAGACACCCCTTTAACCTGCAGTGTACCATCACCGTATTACAGCGGACACCATTCCACTGTAATAACCCCGTAAGGGGGGAGCCATCCCACCGATGAGCCCCCCAACCATTTCCATTCCATCCGTTAACTGCCACCATCAAAGACCAAGGACACCGCCACAGCCCGAAAGGGAAACCCCCCTTTTCCTTACGGGCCCCTCCACACCCGCAGGGCCCTCTGAATTCCCTCCTGCACTCCCAGGACCCACAAGTCCGTACCCACGTCGGTTAGGTGAACACCATCCCTGAGCAGGTACAGCCCCAAATTAAGCTCCAATTCTCTGTGTCTCACCACTAACCCCCCATGTTTGGCCACAAACCGCCCTAGCACCTTATTTACCTTTATTCTCCCTTTGTTGACCCGGTCCACTGACCTTGCCATACGCCAGGTAGTTCGCGCGACAATGTCAGACCATACTATCAGCATTCTCGGGAAAGATGCCCGCAACGTCAAGACGTCCGCCTTGACTGCCGTCATCAAGTCCCCTATCGGCCGGATCCCCAAGTTGTTTCCCCCGACGTGCAACAGTAGCACATCAGGAGGTCGGTCGAGCCGAGCATAGCGCTGCACTTCAGACAGCACCCTGCTCCAACCCATCCCGGGGATCCCCAACCACCTGACCGTTGCCTCCCGCCTGGAAATCCCCAACTGCCTACCTTCTGGCCTAGCATCTGCTCTCCTGGCCCCCCTACAAACATATGAATGCCCCATTATCCACACGAGGCCTGGCTTTTCTCCACCTGTAAAACAAAATAAACAATGATCATCCACACCCTAAACATATTGCAATAAACCGGTCCTTTTTTCCTGATCCCACACCTCTCACAAATCCAACGCCAAGTGTGGGCGCACGTAAGAGCGAAATCTCCTAGATTCCCATCTCCCGATTCGTTTTACTGCTGTCTCATCCAACCCGCACCGGGCCGCCTCGGTCGCCGCCCCAATGTGGAAGGAGTGCGAGGCAAACAGCCGCTCGTCCAAACCCGCCTTTTTCAAACATTTTCTAAACAGGGCCATAAATTGAAACCGTGAAACAAAAGACCCGTCCCCATGCATCAAAAATGGGCCCCCCAACTTGGGGCGTACCTTAAAAAATTCCCTTACCACCCCTACCGGACAAGCCTCTGAACCCGGCAGCGAATACAAAGATACGTCCAACCCTTTTCCCCCTTGATCCGTTTTTTGAGCGCTTAAGGCGAAAAACCACTTTGCCCTCTGCTAAATGAACGTCGTTGACCAATAAACCCCCGGGAACCCGCCTGGAGGGACTTACTAGCTCCCCCACCCGAAACGCACCGAAAAACGCAACCGAAAACCCCGCCCGAAACAACCGTATTTCATATGCGGACGAACAAACCTCCCCCAATACCCCAAAAATTCTGCGTAGTACGGAAAATGTCACCGGCCTCTGCGCATCACTGCTCTGACGTCCCTTCTTGTATCCCTTTACCGCTTGCCTTACCCAAAACGACTTCGTAAAATCCTCCCTCCCCTCCAGTTTAAACAAAAAGGCCAGGGCCGCCAGCTTCTTTTCCAACGCAGAGACTGACCCCACCTTTTCCATGTGTCTAGACACAAAATACACCACTAACCAGCCCATCTCCATGTCTGCCCGCTCCACCTCCGCCAACCGCTTAAAACCAGCCCATTCCGCCCATACCTTAGCATATGCCGTCCACGTCGGCCCACTCACCGACCTCCTGAGCCAGTCTGCTGCGGCTCCAAAGCAAGTCCCCACATCCACCCTGGGCAAGGAACCCCTTCCGCGTCGGCCCCTGGAGCCAGCTCCCTGAACCTGTCCCACTGGAATCGAGACAGGGCGTCAGCAAGCCTATTATCCACCCCCGGAATATGCACTGCATACAGGAAAATATTCCACTGAAGACAACGTAACACCAGGTGCCGCAGCAACCGCACCACCGGAACCGATGAACCGGAGATACGATTGATGACCTGCACCACCCCCATGTTGTCGCAGTTCAACCTGATCTTCAGATCCCTGCATTCTGCCCCCCATAGCTCAATCGCCACCACCACTGGGAATAGCTCCAGTAGCACCAGGTTCTTTTCAAAACCCGCCGCCACCCAGGACTCCGGCCATGCCTCCGCGCTCCACCTTCCTTTAAAGAAGGCCCCGTAACCTGTGGATCCAGCCGCGTCCGTGACCAGATCCAAATCAAAATTGCTGAAGGGGCCGGACATCCAAATGGCCCTCCCGTTGTATGTCTCTAGAAATGTGTCCCACACCTGTAAATCAGCTTTTAGATCCCTTGTCAACCTAATGTAGTGCTTCGGTGCCCGAACACCCGCGGTTGCTGCCGACAGCCGTCGGCAAAAGACCCTGCCCATAGGGATGATGCGGCAGGCGAAGTTCAATTTTCCCAAAATCGACTGCAACGTCCGCAACTGAACTTTGTCCTGCCCCACCATCCCCCGAATCTCCATCCGGAGATTCTCAACCTTGTCCCTCGGAAGCCTACACTCCATTTTTTCTGAATCAATCATGATACCTAGAAACATCAATTCCGTGCGCGGGCCCTCCGTCTTGTCGGCCGCCAGCGGCACTCCGAACTTCTCCGCAATGTGCTGCAATGTTGCCAGCAAGACTGCGCACACCTTTGGATGACGGGGGTCCCACGCACAGGTAGTCATCAAGATAGTGGATAACTGAATCCACCCCTGCCACGTCCCTGACCACCCACTCCAAGAAGGAACTAAATGTCTCAAACAGTGCGCAGGAAATCGAGCATCCCATAGGCAAACACTGATCCACGTAAAACTCCTCTTGCCACCGGCAACCCAACAGCCTAAAACTGTCCGGGTGAACCGGCAGCAAGCGGAACGCAGCCTCAATGTCCGACTTCGCCATCAGGGCGCCCCTCCCGTAACGCCGCACCCACCGCACCGCCGCGTCAAACGACGCGTACGACACGGAGCATGCTTCTGGATCTATTGCGTCATTCACCGACCCCCCCTTTGGAAAAGACAAGTGGTGAATGAGGCGATACTTGTTTGGTTCCTTCTTGGGCACCACCCCCAGAGGTGACACTACCAAATCCGGCAGTGGCATCTCCGTGAACGGCCCAGCCATCCTGCCCAGTTCCACTTCTTTTGCTAGTTTTTTCGATACCACTGAAGGATTCTCCAAGGCAGACCGCAGATTCTTCGCCAAGGGTGGCACCTTCGACAAAGAACTGGGAATGACAAATCCCTCGGAGAACCCCGACGCGAGCAGCCGAGCTGCCGCCCTATCCGGGTACCTATCTAGAAAAGGTCCCATCTTTTCCACCCTCACTGGCGTTACCCCCTTTGCTAGCAGCGTCCCCCCCCCGCTTGCCCTTCTTAAAACACCGTGACAGGGGGTGAGCACCCCCGCATCCGGAGCACTCGTGCTTAAAACGACAGGTTCCCCCAAACTTGCAGGAACCTTCGTTGAACTGCCAGCACACCCCCCATTTTTTCCCGGCCGGCGATCCAGAGGTGGGTGTACCCCCGGCCCCCCCCTGAAAAAACGGTGTATTAGTCCTGGGAGCGGAAATCATCCTCATCCACAAGCTAATATCCTTATGGTCCCAACGCAGAAACGGGCGAACCGCCCGCCGCTGCCGAAACTGCTCGTCGTACCGCAGCCATCCCGTTCCCCCATAAACCCGCTGTGCTTCCCCTATGGCGTCCATGTAGCAGAAAAGCGCCGAACAATGCTCCGGGCTTTTCTCTCCAATGACGCTGGCCATGATTGCAAACGCTTGCAACCAGTTGCTAAACGTACGGGGAATCAATCCATACCTCCTCTTTTCCTCATCATCCTTTTTTATCCCATCCGTTTTAACCCTGTCAAGATTGAATTTTTCTAAAGGCAACAGGGAAAAAATTTCAACATACTCACCCTTTTCTATCTTATCCTTGACCTCCTGTTTCAAATGGGACCCCAGTGGACCCTCAAAGCATACATACATTTCCCCTCTCGCCGCATCTTCCAGCCTGACCTCATCCCCCTTTCCCCCCCCCCCCGGGCTTCCCACCCCCTGCGGCGTCTCCTGACCCACCCTCGGGTGCCGCCCCCTTTTCCCCACCAACCAGGGCTGGTGCCCCAACCACTACGGGGGGCACAGCATTAGCCCCCAACCAGGGCGCAGCCTGCGGCGGCGTCACCACCCCGCCCCCCCCCCGGCAAAACGTTGCATTAGCTCCCCCATACCCCTCAATAACTCTTGCAGCCCACCAGGAGAACCCTGGGCGGCAGGCATTACCCCCGCCACCCCGGGGCCCCCGGAAGGCGGCAGGACATTACTCCCCACATTGCCCCCTGTTACCTGAGGCCCGCCCCCCCCAACCCCCAACAATGAGCATAACAAAGCAGCAACATCCCCAGAAGTAAAATTAGTTAACTTACCAGGCTGACCAGGAGCATCCCTCACAGCCGACACCGGAAGCTCCACCGCTGGCGAATCCTCCACCCGATCTTCCTCATCCGATCCCGATGACTCCACCTCAGAACGACCTTCCAAGACCGGCGTTGCCGACGACGTCAGCCCCCCAGGCCCGGTAAGCCTGGAGGCCGAAGACCCCAGCCTCTCGGCGGGTCGTCCTCTCCCCCTCAACCCGGTCGTGGACGCATCAAAATGTCCGCTCTGTCCCTGGGATCTACCGGACACCTCCCTCCGCCTTTCAAGTGAATCCGGCCTCCCCGCTGACCTGGAGCCGGTGGTCCCGATCCGTGAGGACCCCCCGGCCGTTCCATTGCTTGTCTCTGGTTGGGGCCCCCCCCTTTTGTTCCCGTCTGCTCCTGAGGGACCCGCTCCTGCTGCTGTCTTCTTTTTGGGCAAGACACGGGCGCCATTACGGCCCGATGCCCCGCCCGCAGGGCCCAAATTGAGTGGCGTATTGCGTCTACCTGCACCCCCGGCCGAAGCATGAGAGCGCTTGGCCGGCGGGGGTGACGGATCCTCCCGAGGGCTCCTATTATGGCGCTGGGTCCTGGCAGTTGGTGCGGGGGAATAACGATCCGGCGCTCGCGACCGCCGAGCACGTGGTGTAGCTACCTCTGCGGCCTGCGACCCCCCCCCCTTCTTCTGGAATAAGGGCCCCCATCTGCTCCTCAAGCCATCCTGGTTCTCTATTCGCCGCTGCCGCGCGCAGTTTTGCCAAAAATAAGTCAATTTTCTGCATTTTTCTTTTGAGTGAAAACGCTGCTGTGCAGATGGGAGAAAAAACTGTCCTCCTTGTCTGCTTCCTTCCCGGGGCTGTGCACGTGGGCCGCCCCCGCCCCCCTTATATACCACTCCTCCCCCTTCTTCCAATTGGTCCCCAGCCTCCTCCCTTGCTACCACCTCCTTCCTTAACCCCTTGGTTGCCTGCATCCACCACCAGTCATGCCCGGCCCTGCATTATATTTCTTTTTGTGTTTGTCATTCCGGGCCTCACTCACCAGCAGTTAGGACACGAATGAAATTGGCTATTGGCAAGGGACCAGGATTTTGGACAAATTTTTTGGTATTAGAGTTACCTGAAAATATTTTTGGGATGGATGTACTTCAAGGTTAGTCTATATTAAAACTGAATAGGGTAAATTCACATTCGGGTATCCTGAGGAAGCGTATCTGGTACGGGTGGTGAAGGCTGTGGTCAGAGGTAATGCAAAATGGACCCCTGTCTATATCCCTCCACCAGAGAAGCCAGTCTGTCTCAAGCAGTACAGACTTCCTGGAGGTCACAAAGAAATCGAGAGACCATTCAAGAATTGTTGGGATCCTTAGACCTGCTGTAAGTCCTTTCTTGTCTGGTGTTCCCAGTAAAGAAACCTGATGGGAATGACTGTGGAATACAGAGGTCGAAACAAAGTGGCACCTCCATTGAAGTCAGCTGTACCTGATATGATCTCAATCATTGAGAAATTTGCTAAAGAAGCAGGAGAATATCATGCTGTGATAGACCTGGCTAATTCTTTCTTTTCGATTTTGATAGACCCAGGGTGTCAGGACCAGTTTTCCTTTGTGTGGCCGCCAGTACACCTTCAATGTCCTTCCGTAAGGCTAACTTCATTCTCTGACGATTTGTCATGGACTGATTGCCCGAAATTTAAGTACCCTGAATTTGTAAGTCACTGTGTTTCACTACTAAATCGATGACATCATGATCTCAGAAACAAAAGAAGATGTAACTGAAGCACTGCTGATACAGCACATGGAGAACAGAGGATGGGCTATCAACAGAGGCAAAGTCCAAGGACCTGCCACAGAGGTGAAATTCCTGGGAATGATATGACTGGGCCTCAGAGGAAAATTCCAAAGACATTTGTGCAAGCTATCCAGTCACTGTCGCCCCCCACTACCAAAAAGCAGGCACAGAAGTCAATTTGAGTTGTGGGTTTCTGGAGATTGTTCATCCCACATCTTGGACTAATCCTGAGGCCTAAATATAATTAATTGGGGTAGATTCAGATAGATTAGTGGATCTTTAGATCTGCGTAATCTATCTGATTTACGATCTGCCCGCGCAAGTTTTCGAGGCAAGTGCTGTATTCAGAAAGCACTTGCCTCTAAAGTTGCGCCGGCGGATCGCAAATCCCCCAGCAGAATTCAAATTCCGCGGCTAAGGGGAGTATACTATTTAAATCAGGCGCATCCCCGCGCCGATCGAACTGCGCATGCGCCGCCGGCTAAATTTCCCAGCGTGCATTGCTCCAAATGACGTCGCTAGGACGTCATTGGTTTTGACGTGAACGTAAATTACGTCCATCCGTATTCGCGACCGACTTACGCAAACGACGTAAAAAATTCAAAATACGGCGGCCATACTTAACATAGGATACGCCGCATATAGCAGGGGTAACTATCCGCTGGAAAAAGCCGAACGCAAACGACGTAAAAAAAAGCGCCGGGCGGGTGTTCGTTTCTGAATCGGCGGAACTCCTCATTTGCATATTCCTCGCGTACAAAAAACGAAATGCCACCTAGCGGCCGGCCTGGAATTGCAGCCTATGATCCGACGGGGTAAGTCACTTAGGCCTCGTACACATGACCGGATCTATCCGCTGGAATTGATCCGCGGATCAGTTCCAGCGGACAAATCCGGTCGTCTGTACGGCCTAGCGGATATTTATCCGCGGAGATTTCTCGGCACGATCGATTTCAAGCGGATATAAATTTCTTAGCATGCTAAGAAATGTATCCGCTTGAATCGGGTCCAGCGGATTGATCCGGTGGTCTGTACAGACTCACCGGATCAATCCGTCCGCTCCCCTCCCTCGCATGCGTCGTAATGATTCGACGCATGCGTGGAAGTACTTACCTTCCAGTGTCGCGCACGTCGCTGCGTCATCATCGCGGCGACGGCGCGACACGTCACCGCGGATGAATTCCGCGCGGATTTTGATCCGATGGTGAGTACAAGCCATCGGATCCAAATCCGGAGGAGGAATCTCCGCTGGAAAGGGTCCGGCGGACCGTTTCCAGCGGCGATCCCCCCTTGTTTGCGGGGCCTTACACCTGTTGGACCTTAAGGAGATCTATGCGGAGCCTGATTCTATGAATCAGGCGCATAGATCCGACCGTCGCAACTCAGAGATACGACAGCGTATCAGGAGATACGCCGTCGTATCTCTATCTGAATCTGGCCCACTGTCACCAGAAAAAAGACTGGGTTCTCATGGGGTTTAGAGCAGAAGATCGCATTCCTTGCTGCTACAGAAGACATTTTTCAGCATCAGAGATTGGGACCCGTGAGACAAGGAGTACCATTTCAGCTAGGTGTAGTGGACCAGGATGGTACCATATCTTGGAATCTGTGGCAGTCAAACAATGAGAAAGAGAGCAATACCCATTGGATTTTGGTTCAAGCACCTGACAAGACATAGAAAAGATACACGCCCCTAAAGAAGTACAGTCATCATCCATACTGCATTGCCAATAGCAGGATGGGTAATAGATAATGGACTGACCACTAAGGCAGCTGTAGCCCAGAACCAGACACTGATGAAATGGAAGTGGTACCTTCAAAAAAGAGGGGGTATTGCACCTGGGGTTATCAGAGACATTTCAAAACAATTGGCTGGGCTTGTTACTTTCACCAGCACCCAGCCAGAAGAAGAAATGTCTTTGATGCAGTCACCCCCCATTCACAAGGCTTCACCCTTTGAGTCTCTCTCAGAAGACATTAAAGCGGGGGTTCACCCTAAAAAAAAAAAAAAATTCTACCATGCTATCCAGCATACTAGCGCGAGCTACAGTATGCCTTTATTTATTTTTAATAAATGGCGCGTCACGCTTCCCGAAAATAGCCGAAATAGGACTTGGCTCTTCACGGCGCAGTCAGCTCCTAGTCTGTGCGCAGGCGCCGTATAGCGCCGTGAAGAGCCGAGTCCTACTCCGGCTATTTTCGGGAAGCGTGACGCGCCATAGCCGGCCGTCAATCATGTTCCCCTCTGCATAGGAACGCCCATTCCCCGTGGGGAGTCTGAAACTTAATTACGGGATTAAACTGTGAGTGAGGCACAAAAAATAAAAATAAAGTCATACTGCAGCTCACGCTAGTATGCTGCATTTCATGGTAGAAACTTGTTTTTAAGGGTGAACCACCGCTTTAAGGAGTTAGCATGGTTCATTGATGGTTCAGCCATAGTCACCTCATCTGGGCGTAAATGGACAGCAGCACCCTACAACCCGAGTACAGACGCAGTCCTGCAGGAGACCGCAATTGAAGGGTCCAGTCAGTGTGCAGAGTTGAAAGCTGTAGTGATGACACTGTAGTGATGACACTTCAGTAGGATCCTTCTTCCCATGTCATTATCTACACTGACTGCTGTGCAGTTTTTTTAAAGGACTGACAACTTGGATGCCCACGTGGAAGTCCAACGAATGGCTGAGTCATGGAAAGGTGGTGTGGGGAGGCAAGGAAGTCTGGGACTACATCTGGAGGGAAGTGGGGCATGTTGACGCACATGTGCCCCTGATCCCAGACTTTGATAATTATAACAGAGTGGCAGATAAAAATTTCCAAGGTGAATGCAGTTGTGGCAATTGATCCTGTCATGAACTTGGCCAACTGGGCCCACAAGCAATCTGAAAATTTGGGGCACAAAGCGACATATGAATGGGCACAGCAGAGAGGATTGCCCATATCCATGGACATGATAAAGACTGTAATAGGGAACTGTACAGTGTGTGAAGAAGTGCGACAAAGGCCATTGCAAAAGTACTCCACTGGGTCGATTAAGAGGGGTGAGAGACTTGCTGAGATTTGGCAGATTGACTTCATGAATCCCCTGCCTCGGGGAAACAATGGACTAAGATATGGGGCCAGATTCACAAAAGAGATACGACGGCGTATCTCCTAATACGCCGTCGTATCTCTGAGATACGATTGTCGTATCTATGCGCCTGATTCATAGAATCAGGTTACGCATAGATAGCCCTAAGATCCGACAGGTTTAAGTGACTTACACTGTCGGATCTTAGGCTGCAATTCTAGGCCGGCCGCTAGGTGGCGATTCCATTGTGGTCGGCGTAGAATATGCAAATGACTAGTTACGCCGATTCACGAACGTCCGCTTTGCCCGTCGCTCTAAATTTACGTTGTTTCTGTAGAGATACGTCGCGTAAAACTAAGCATGCCCTCTAGGTGGTCTAACCAATGTTAAGTATGGCCGTCGTTCCCGCGTCGAATTTTTAAATTTCACGTCGTTTGCGTAAGTCGTCCGTGAATGGCGCTGGATGCCATTTACGTTAACGTCGAAACCAATGACGTCCTTGCGACGTCATTTAGCGCAATGCACGTCGGGAAATTTTAGGGACGGAACATGCGCAGTACGTTCGGCACGGGAACGCGCCTAATTTAAATGGTCCCCGTCCCATTTGATTTACGCTATGCCGCCGCAAGTTTACAGGTAAGTGCTTTGTGAATCAAGCACTTACGCTGTAAACTTGCGGCGGTGTAACGTAAATGGGATATGGCTCACACTTCACTGGATCAACAGTACAGCAATGGGCCAATGACTCTGGAGTGTAATGGTTGCGCCACATCCCATACTATCCACAGGCAACTGGTTGGATTGAAAGATACAACGGGCTATTGAAGGACCAGATATGAAAACACCCACACATACACTAAGGGGGTGGGATCAGGTCTTCACACATGCAGTCATGTTAAATTCTAGGCCAATAGCCAAGAGCACACATGTGAGAGGATGGTAGGGTGACCACATGTCCCGGATTGCCTGGGACAGTCCCGCATTCTGCAGGTCTGTCCCGGGCACCTTCACTCTGGGACAATACAGTGTCCCGTAAAGGAAACTGACACAGGTCCCAGCATGAACCCCTCAGAGCTTAAGTTGTGACCCCCACCGCCCCCCAAATAGTGAAGAACTATAGGTCCCAGCATGAAACCCTCTGAGCTAAAGATGTGACCCCCCCTGCCCCCAAATAGTGAAGAACTACAGATTTCAGCATGAACCCCTCTGAGCTGAAGATATGACCCCCCAACTAGTGACGAACTACAGGTCCCAGCATGAACCCCTCAGAGCTTAAGATGTGACACCCCCCGCCCACCAAATAGTGAAGAACTACAGCATAGATCTGTGAAGTCTATAGGATCACACTCTAGATCTCACAGGTTCATGCTGGGAGTTTCAAATTTGGGGGGAGGGGTCACACCCTTAGATCTCAGGGGTTCATGCTGGGACAGGTAGTCCTTTACTTTAGGGGGTGACCTCCCCAAAGTTAAGGGCAACAGGTCCCAGCATGACCCCCCCAGAGCTGAAGATGTGAGACCCCCCACCCCCAAAATAGTGAAGAACTACAGGTCCCAGCATAAACCTGTGAAATCTATGGGATCACACCCTTAGATCTCAGGGGTTCATGCTGGGTGTCGTAGTCCTTTAAATTTGGGGGGGGGGGGTCACATCTTTAGATATTATGTGACCCCCAAAAGTGAAGGACTACAGGTCCCACCATGAACCCCTCAGAGCTGAAGATGTGACCGCCCCCCCCCCCCAACCAGTGAAGAACTACAGGTCCCAGGATGAACCAGTGAAATCTATGGGGTCACAAAAAAAGGTATAGCATTTTTTTTTCTAGAAAGGGGGGGGGGGGGGTCCATGAATGGCAGTTTGGAAATGTGGTCACCCTAGAGGATGGTTGTGGCTGAGGTGCAGATTCCACAGTTGGAGTGCAGAGTGCAGAATCGCCCAGAAGCGATTCAGTTCGCATGTGCCACGCTATATAAGTTTTTCATTCATTCAGAGTTCAGTATTTACGTAAGGTTCCTGAAAGAACAGGGCTTAACAGGTACCAAGTTACTGCTTCCCATGACATAGAAACCAAGAGTGACATATCTGAAGCTGAAGCCTATCTAGGAATGAGAGGGAATCTGGCAGGAAGGTTTAAGTCTAGTCTAGTCTCGGAAGGGGCACTGCCAGAAAATAAGGTGTTGCTTACAGAACTTGTTTATAGCACAAAAAAACGCAGAGGTGATAAAATACCACCAAAAGAAAGCTCTATTTGTGGGGAAAAAAAGACATCAATTTTATTTGGGTGCAGCGTCGATTGATCACGCAATTGTCAGTTAGTTAAAGTAACACAGCGCAGTATCACAAAAAATGGCCTGGTCATGAAGGGGGGGTAAAACTGAGCTGAAGGTAAGGGCTTTTTCTCTTTCCTTCATACATAATGACAGTTATTCATTTATTTTTTTACTCACTTTTCGTAAAAAAATGTGGTGCTCTGACTGGACCTCTGGTGGGGGAGGGGCTCCCATGCAAGTCGCAGGAGCAATTAGATGAGCGGAATCCGATAATTGCACTAGTCTGTCCGCAGGCCCGGATTTACTCCCTTTGCCGCCCCAAGGCCGGGTCCTTCAATGCCGCCCCCCGCCTGCGCAGTACAGGGGGGACATTATCCGTCAGGGACTTTTTCGGCAACACACGGGGGGTGCTGCTGCCGAAAATTGAGAAGCAGGGGGGGGTGACATTGAGCATTGGGGGGTCTGACAAAATGACATTGAGAACCGGGGGGGGGGGGGGGGTTTGCTGGTTCCTCTCACCATCCGTGACATGACAGGGGGGAACTCCGGAAATGAAAGTGAAAGTGTCCTCTCCTCTCAGCCGCAGTGCCGCCCCTGCACCCACTGCCGTTTCGAGGCCTGCAGTGTAGACTGTGGAGAAGATGGAGGGAGAAGAAGCCGAGGGGGTGGAGCCCACACTCCCACTCAGGGACTCGAGTTAGGTGTGTGCCTCTCTCTCGCTCTCCTCAGCAGCGGCAGCTCCGACTTGACTCCCTGATGTCACTCGTTGCAACACGCCAGGTGGCCCAGGCGCTAGCAACCAGAGCAGGGAACACAGACAGAGGCCAAGCCAGTGGCGCAGATCCATGCACGTCCTCCTGGTCCAGCGTGGCGGCATAATAATTACAAAGAGTCTCTCGGCGCCGCAGATCAGCTGGTGATGATACTGAGAGATAGAGACTCAGGAGTGACATTTTCGGGGCGGGGGGCAATTAACTGACAGCTGAGTAGCCTGAGCTATGAAATGGAAGGGCTGAGCCCAGCCCTGACAGTACCCCCCTTCAACGACCCCCCCCAATGACCCCTCCCCTGGAGGGCCACCAGGTTTGAGGGGAAAACGTCTATGGAAAGCACGAAGGAGGACAGGGGCATGTACATCCAAGGATGAGACCCAAGAGCGCTCCTCCGGACCATACCCTTTCCAATGAACCAGGTACTGTATGCACCCATAGAACGGGAGTCAATGATGGATTGTACTTCATACTCCTCATGGTTCTCAACCTGTACTGGGTGAGGACGTGGTACCGAGGTGGTGAAGCGGTTGCACACCAAAGGTTTTAATAAGGAGACGTGGAATACATTAGAAATATGCATATTAGAAGGAAGATCTAAAGCGTAAGCCACTAGATTAATCCTGCAGAGAATAAAGAAAGGCCCAATAAACCGAGGTGCCAACTTGGTAGGAAGGCGCAGGTAGGTATCTGTGGTCAGCATGGACACTAGGGATGAGTCAAACTCAAATTACGAACGCTTTGGGCCGAGTGGCATTTCACGGCCCATAATTCACTGCGGCATCGCAGTGCATTGCTGGCTGATGATTGGCCAAGCATGCACTATGACCCGCATGCTTGGCCAATCACAGCTTGCAAAAAACAGAGAGACATAATTGGCCAAAGCCAGGGTGGCTTTGGCCAATTATGGCTCAGGGGGTTTAGTACACGCCCCACACTATAAAAGGCCGCCTGCAGGTCGGCCTTGTGTCGTGTGTTGCGGTGGTTAAAAGAGAGAAGACAGAGAGAGAGTGTAATTTTTAGTAGGTAGATAGAGCAGGCAGGCAGGCAGGCTAGTCAGTTAAAGTTAGTGTGTAGAGGATAAATATGCATCCCAGGTGTTGTATATATATTTATACACTGTATAGTTTAGCTAGATCCGCTCTTCCTAATTTACTGGCAGGCAGGTGATTGTGCTAGCTGCAGTATTCTCACGTGGTGTACTGCCTGTGTCCTCTGCAGTGTGCACCTAAAGCTAAGTGGTGTGTACTGCCTGTGTCCTCTGCAGTGTGCACCTAAAGCTAAGTGGTGTGTACTGCCTGTGTCCTCTTCAGTGTGCACCTAAAGCTCCGGCATTTCCCGGGCCTTTAGCCGAGAATCCCCTGTGTGTATACGCTGCTGCAGTCAGCGGCTCATTGCGAAGGGAACATCTCCTAAACCGTAAAGGTTTAGATATTTTTTTTACCTACAGGTAAGCCTTATTATAGACTTACCTGTAGATAAAAGTAACAAATTTGACTATACAACCACTTTAAAGCAAACATTATACAATAGGCCTTTAAAAGTCTTTATTGCACCTGCAGCAGTTATCTATTATTATTATTATGGATCTAAAGGAGTTATAAAGGGGAAATGTAGCACATAAATACACATCTGAAAAATCTCCCTTTGAATGGTTTATTATTTCATTAATAAAGAAAATCTGGCAATGTTCCTATGTGATGGTTACAAGTTGTTCCTCTGGTGAGCCATCTGGTTGGGTGACTTGTATATAATGGCTGTGTGTGGAAGTTATATAATCCTGAATGAGAACACTACATGGCCTGACACACGCAGCCACAACACCATGACATTGACCCCTGTGTCACAGCCCCGCCCCTCTCTATGTTTATGTCCCCACGGGTGGGCGTGGTTCGAGACAGCCCCCACCCCCGCCCACAACACCATAACACGTGAAAGGCGGAAGCGCGACACCACACACCCATAGCAACTCCATCTAGGCTGGGCGGGGCTTGCCGCCGGGGCCAATGACAGCTTACGCCAGACGTGGGCGTGATTTGGGAAGGTTCTGGAGCACGGAGCAGGCGGAGCGAGCTCAGTTACGTTTCGGAGTTGGTGTCGGGCAGCGGAGAAGGACGAGCAGCACCGGAGAACACTGAGAAGGCCGGATGCGGGTGATCTGTGTGACCAGGACAACGACGAGAACGCACCAACCAGAGACTCACTTCCCTCCACCCGAGAGCGGGACGCCTATAGGGAAGGAGCGGAGAGCCCGGGCCCAGCCGTACCGAGCAGTCCATAGAGGAGAGCGGAGCACGGCGCGGGGACAATGATAGACCCGCAGGACAGGTGCGGGCGGAGGGGTGTCCTCTGTGTTATGTGCGGCCTGGCGGAGGGGAGAGCTCCGACTACCGGAGGGGAGGTCCGCACACCGCTCCTCCGACCGGACACGGGCCGCAGATGATTGGCTGCTCTGGGCAACGGCTACACATAGACTGGCAGCTCCTCCACTCCAGTCACCCCGGTAATAGGGCTCTGATCTGTATGGAGGATGATCCTAGTTCATGTAGATGGAGGTCCCCCATGTATTCTATACAGAGGAGGGGGTCCACTGATCACTTCTAATAATCTATAGGAGACACACTCTGATCACTTCTAATAATCTATAGGAGACACACTGATCACTTCTAATAATCTATAGGAGAACCACTGATCACTTCTAATAATCTATAGGAGACACACTGATCACTTCTAATAATAGACCTATAGGAGACACGCTGATCACTTCTAATAATCTATAGGAGACCCACTGATCACTTCTAATAATAATCCTATAGGAGACACTGATCACTTCTAATTATCTATAGGAGACACACTGATCACTTCTAATAATCATAGACCTATAGGAGACCCACTGATCACTTCTAATAATAATAATAATAGACCTATAGGAGACCCACTGATCACTTCTAATAATAGACCTATAGGAGACACACTGATCACTTCTAATAATAGACCTATAGGAGACACACTGATCACTTCTACTAATCTATAGGAGACCCACTGATCACTTCTAATCTATAGGAGACCCACTGATCACTTCTAATAATCTATAGGAGACCCACTGATCACTTCTAATCTATAGGAGACCCACTGATCACTTCTAATAATCTATAGGAGACCCACTGATCACTTCTAATATATAGAAGACCCACTGATCACTTCTAATAATAATAATAATAGACCTATAGGAGACCCACTGATCACTTCTAATAATAATAGACCTATAGGAGACCCACTGATCACTTCTAATAATAATAATAGACCTATAGGAGACCCACCGATCACTTCTAATAATAATAGACCTATAGGAGACCCACTGATCACTTCTAATAATCTATAGGAGACACACTGATCACTTCTAATAATCTATAGGAGACACACTGATCACTTCTAATAATCTATAGGAGACACACTGATCACTTCTAATAATAGACCTATAGGAGAGCCACTGATCACTTCTAAAAAATCTATAGGAGACCCACTGATCACTTCTAATAATAATCTATAGTAGACACACGGATCACTTCTAATAATAATCATATAGGAGACCCACTGATCACTTCTAATAATCTATAGGAGACCCACTGATCACTTCTAATAATAGACCTATAGGAGACCCGCTGATCACTTCTAATAATCTATAGGAGACCAACTGATCACTTCTAATCTATAGGAGACCCACTGATCACTTCTAATAATCTATAGGAAACACACTGATCACTTCTAATAATAATCTTATAGGAGATCCACTGATCACTTCTAATAATAATAATAATCCTATAGGAGACCCACTGATTACTTCTAATAATAATAGACCTATAGGAGACCCACTGATCACTTCTAATAATAATAGACCTATAGGAGACCCACTGATCACTTCTAATAATAATAATCCTATAGGAGACCCACTGATCACTTCTAATAATAATAGACCTATAGGAGACCCACTGATCACTTATAATAATAATCCTATAGGAGACCCACTGATCACTTCTAATAATAATAATAATCCTATAGGAGACCCACTGATTACTTCTAATAATAGACCTATAGGAGACCCACTGATCACTTCTAATAATAATAGACCTATAGGAGACCCATTGATTATTTCTAATAATAATAGACCTGTAGGAGACCCACTGATCACTTCTAATAATAACAATAGACCTATAGGAGACCCACTGATCACTTCTAATAATAATAGACCTATAGGAGACCCACTGATCACTTCTAATAATCTATAGGAGACCCGCTGATCACTTCTAATAATAAAAATAGACCTATAGGAGACCCACTGATCACTTCTAATAATCTATAGGAGACCCACTGATCACTTCTAATAATAGACCTATAGGAGACCCACTGATCACTTCTAATAATCTATAGGAGACCCACTGATCACTTCTAATAATCTATAGGAGACCCACTGATCACTTCTAATAATAATAGACCTATAGGAGACCCACGCTTTACCTTATAGATACAATACCAGCAGATTACACCTTATAGGGAGGATGCTGCTGGCATATTACCCCCTATAGCAGTGGTTCTCAACTCCTGTCCTCAGGACCCACTAATGGGTCAGGTTTTAAGTATTACCTTGGGGAGATGCAGACTAGAATACTGCAATCACTGAGCAGTACCCCATAGGTCAGTGATGGCGATCCTTGACACCCCAGATGTTTTGGAACTAAATTTCCTATGATGCTCATGCACTCTGGAGTATAGCGGAGCATCATGGGAAATGTAGTTCTGGGGTGCCAAGGTTTGCCATCATTGCTATAGGACTATGCCATGACTTTACCTTTTAGGACACCTCCAGTTGATTATCCTATCTGCAGTGCCAGTAGATTAACCTATAGGAAGTACAATGCAAGTAGTTTCCTTATAAAATGTGTCTAGTAGATTAACCCTGTAGGAAGAGCACTGTGTGTACTGAGTAGATTACTTTATAGGATGCCTTCAGTAGATTACCCTATAGTAGGGAAACTGCCAGTAGATTACCACATAGGACAACACCAGTAACCATTACCCTATAGCAGTGGTCATCAACCCTGTCCTCAGGGCCCACTAACAGGCCAGGTTTGCAACATAACTGAAATACATCACAGGTGATATAATTTGCCACTCAGTGATTTCAGTATTTTAGTCTGCATCTCCCCAAGGTAATACATAAAACCTGGCCTGTTAGTGGGCCCTGAGGACAGGGTTGATGACCACTGCCCTATAGGATGTCTGCAGTGGAATACCTTATAGCAGTATTTCTCAACTCCAGTCCTCAAGGTGCCCCTACAGGTCATGTTTTCAGGATTTCCCTCAGATGAAACGGCTGTGGCAATTACCAAGGCAGTGAAACTTATCAAATCACCTGTGCAAAATCATGGAAAGCCTGAAAACATGACCTGTTGGGGCGCCTTGAGGACTGGAGTTGAGAAACGCTGCCTTATAGGACGCTGCCAGTACGGCACAGTGCCATTAGATTACTCTGTAGCAGTGTTTCCCAACCTCATTCCTCAAGTACCCCCTATACCAGTAATGGCGAACCTTGGCACCCCAGATGTTTTGGAACTACATTTACCTCTGGGGTTCCAAGGTTCACCATCACTGCCCTATACAGACAATGTTTTGTGAATTTCCCTTTACTTAAAATGGCTTATTAGAACTATCAAGCCACTGACATTTATTTAAAGCACCTGTTCAAGATGTAGGAAGTCCTGAAAACCTGATCTGTTCTGAGTACTTGAGGCTGGGAACCAATACCCTATGGGACACCACCAGTAGATTACCCTATAGCAGTGTTTCCCAACCACATTCCACTACCAGAAAACTTTTTTTTTAAAAAGCACAACAAGGTGAAGAAAATCCTGAAAACGCGATCTGTTGGGAATACTTGAGGACTGAAGCTGGGAACCACTGCCCTCTAGAACACTAGTAAATTGCCTTATAGCAGTAGTCATCACCTGTCCTCAGGGCCCATTAACAGGCCAGGTTTGTAAGATAACTGAAATGCGTCGCAGGTGATATTATTTACTGTTTAGTGATTGCAGTATTCTAGTCTGCATCTCCCCAAGGTAATACATAAAATCTGGCCTGTTAGTGGGTCCTGAGGACAGGAGATGACCATTGCCTTATAGGAATGCACTTCTAGGTTATCCAATAGGTCTACAGTAACTTATTATTATACAAGATTTGTATAGTGCCAACAGTTTAATCAGCGCTTTACACTATAAAAGGGAGATCATACAGTTACAATAAAATACGAGAGCATTAAGACGGCCTTGCTCGGAAGAGCTTACAATCTAATTACGTTGCTACATGGAGCAATGGCAACAGATTGCCCTATAGCCCAATTATTATTATTATTATTATACAGGATTTATATAGCGCCAACAGTTTACGCAGCGCTTTACAACATCAGGGAAGACATTATAGTTACAATACAGGAAGGATCAGAGGGCCCTGCTCGTTAGAGCTTACAATCTAGAAGGGAGGATCAAGTGGCACAATGCCAATAGATGGCATTAGATCTGCTATAGAGGAACCCCATACAATACTTGTAGCTCCACACACCAGGGAATACAATGATGGGGAAAGACCTGTGTGGAATTTGTAAAGGGTTATTGGGACAGTTATGTGAAACGCACAGCCATTGCTCAGAGCAGCCAGTCATATTTTGCCTTTCATATAACATCTGCTGACTAGTCTCTGGAATCTGATATGTGTATGTAGCCGACCATCTCCTGTCCTGGTCTCTGCCATGAAGCTGTGATAAGTGTTGGGACCTCACTGGACATGTTTGGGGGAATTGAGTGTTCCAGCTGGAGGGCAGCCAATCATCCTACATTTTCATTTTCCAAGCTGTGTGGGGAAAAATGAAAGCAGGAGCTGATTGGTTGCTCTGGCCAACAGCACCAGGTGAGAGAGAACTTGTCTCCGACATATATATATTTTTATTATTAATCCCTCAATTGTGCTTATGAAATGTATACGGTCTGTTAGGAGTCCTGGCCTGGGGGTCTGTCTGGATCGGCTTTTTGGCCGTTTTGTATAGTGTTACACTTGCTCCATTGTAACTAGCAAAACCATTGTTTACACCCCCCAACACAAAAACAGGAAGGTGCCTCGGGCAAAAGTCAGCTCAGTGAGAAATGGAAAGTTGTAATATAGGACATGGGATGGTGCAAAATGTCATCATTACCCAAACAACCTCCTGCCTCGAAGGAGTGAAGAAATCATCAGGGATTGACACACATGTTGGCAGAGTTCCAAAAGTGCAAGCTGATTACTTGGAGAAATGTTTTTCCACCATAGGCTGAATAGTAAAGATAAGATTAAAAATCATAGGGTGTGTTTATGTACTAAAACTGGAGAGTGCAGAATCTGGTGCAGCTGTTCATGGTAGCCAATCGGCTTCTAACTTCAGCTTGTCCAATTAAGCTTTGACAAAAAACGAAAGTACCTGGAAACTGTTTTCCATGCAGAGCTGCACCAGATTTTGCACTCTCCAGTTTTAGTAAATGAGCCCCCAGAGCCTTGATGTTATGATCGTGTAGGTTTGCGTGATCAGAAGCAGTGCTTGGTCATTCTTTGATTACTGGCCTTTTAATATGTTATGAAGATACTCTTAAAGCGGAGGTACGCATTTTTATTTTTTTATTTATTTATTTATTTTTTGAAAGCCAGCCGCTACAAACACTGCAGCTGCTGACTTTTAAAAAATGGACACTTACCTGTCCAGTGCGCCCACGATGTCAGCAGCCGAGGCTGAGGAATCGCTCGGTCCTCGGCTGCTTCCGCTGCCATCCTCAGGGAATCGGGCGGCTTCACTGCCCGATTCCCTACTGTGCATGCGCGGGGATCGCAGCACACTGTCACTGGTCCCCGCTCTCTCCTGGGAACAGTGTTTCCCAGAAGACAGCGGGGGGGTGACAAGGCTGGATTCCCAGCGGGAGTCAGAACCCGGAAGTGGTGCCAAATGTGACACCGGAGGGGGGGGGAGGAATCCAAAAAGCGGAGGTTCATTTTTTGTGTGAACCTCCGCTTTAAACTCTAAGGCCCCTTTCACACAGGGCGGATCAGTAATGATCCCCCCCCCCCCCCCATGAACCTCCGCTTGCTCAGCGGGGATCGCTCCGTTGATCCCTGCTGAGCCGGCGGATGACAGCGTGGTCCCTGCACACTGTGCAGGGACCGCCCTGTCTTTTCTCCGCACCCCCCTATGGGGGGATTGGATGAACACTGACCGTCTGACCGTGTTCACCCGATCCGCCAGACAGATGGAAAAGTGTTTTTTTTTTTTTCCTCCGTCACACTTTGGCGGGTCGGATGTCAGCGGGCATGTCACCGCTGACATCCGTGGCTCCATAAAGGAGCACGGTGCGCCCGTTCAGGTCGCCTAAAAAACTGGCAGATGGACCTAAACGGTCCACCCCTCCCGTGTGAAAGAACTCTTATGCTTGTAAAACCTGTTTGGTTATTTGTGTGTTTGTGATCAGATGTATTTTTACTTGAATATCAATTTGCATGTTTACACAAGGGTGTATCTACTAAACATCAATGTTTACCAAACAATGCAGGGTTTAAAGACTTGGTGTAAGCTCGCCTGTAGAGAAAAATCTGTAAGGTGAACTTGCACAGGACCCCCTCCTCACCAAACCCCCCCCCCCCAGTCCCTTCGGCATTCACTCTTCTCTGCTGAGAGGACGGGCTACGCGGGTTCAGATTGGTCCGCGCCAACCAATTAGAATGCTCCTAAACCAGGGCTCGACAAATCCCGGGCGCCAGGTCGCCATGGCGACTAGAAATGGGGTCCTGGCGACTTGAATTGGAAGGGGGGCAAAAAAATTTTTTTTTTTTTTTTTTTTTTTTTGGTGAGCCGTTGGTATTACAAGTTAAGCATTACAAGTTAAACAGCAATTCTAATGTTGTTTTTCACTGCCATCTTCTTCCCTCTAATTAGAACCCCCAAACATTATATATATTTTTTATCCTAACACCCTAGAGAATTAAATGGCGATCGTTGCAATACTTTCTGTCACGCCGTATTTGCGCAGCGGTCTTACAAGCGCACTTTTTTTGTGAAAAAATGACACTTTTTTTTAAATTAAAAAATAAGACAACAGTAAAGTTATCCCCCTTTTTTTTTTTTTTTATATTATGAAAGATAATGTTACGCCGAGTAAATTCATACCCAACATGTCACGCTTCAAAATTGCATCTGCTCGTGGAATGCCAACAAACTTTTACCCTTTAAAATCTTCATAGGCGACGTTTAACCACTTAAGGACCAGCCCATGTACATATACGTCCACAATATGGCACGTACAGGCACATGGGCGTATAGGTACGTCCTCGCCTATTAGCGGGTGGGGGGTCCGATCGGGACCCCCCCCGCTACATGCGGAGGTCGGGTCCGCTCGGGGAGCGATCCGGGACCACGGCGCGGCTATTTGTTTATAGCCGCTCCGTCGCGATCGCTCCCCGGAGCTGAAGAACGAGGAGAGCCGTGTGTAAACACGGCTTCCCCGTCCTTCACTATGGCGGCGCATCGATCGCGTCATTCCCTTTATAGGGAAGACACGATCGATGACGTCATTCCTACAGCCACACCCCCAAACAGTTGTAAACACATACTAGGTGCACCCTAACTCCTACAGCGCCCCCTGTGGTTAACTCCCAAACTGCAACTGTCATTTTCACAATAAAGAATGCAATTTAAATGCATTTTTTGCTGTGAAAATGACAATGGTCCCAAAAATGTGTCAAAATTGTCCGAAGTGTCCGCCATAATGTCGCAGTCACGAAAAAATTGCTGATCGCCGCCATTAGTAGTAAAAAAATAAAAAAAAAAAAAAATGCAATAAAACTATCCCCTATTTTGTAAACACTATAAATTTTGCGCAAACCAATCGATAAACGCTTATTGCGATTTTTTTTTTACTAAAAATAGGTAGAAGAATACGTATCGGCCTAAACTGAGGAAAAAAAATGTTTTTATATATGTTTTTGGGGGATATTTATTACAGCAAAAAGTAAAAAATATTGCTTTTTTTTCAAAATTGTCGCTCTATTTTTGTTTATAGCGCAAAAACTAAAAACCGCAGATGTGATCAAATACCACCAAAAGAAAGCTCTATTTGTGGGGAAAAAAGGACGCCAATTTTGTTTGGGAGCCACGTCGCACGACCGCGCAATTGTCTGTTAAAGCGACGCAGTCCCGAACTGTAAAAACCCCTTGGGTCTTTAGGCTGCATATTGGTCCGGGGCTTAAGTGGTTAAAAAAACTCTACAGGTTGCATGTTTTGAGTTACAGAGAAGGTCTAGGGCTAGAATTATTGCTCTCGCTCTACCAATCGCGGCGATACCTCACATGTGTGGTTTGAACACCGTTTACATATGCGGGCGCTGCTCACGTATGTGTTCGCTTCTGCGCGCAAGCTCGTCGGGACGGGGCGCGTTTTCTGGCTCCTAACTTTTTTACCTGGCTCCTAGATTCCAAGCAAATTTGTCAACCCCTGTCCTAAACGTACAAATACATCCTGATGGGGTACGTTTAGGTAAATAAGCCCGGAGTCGTGTGGTGACTATACCGGGGTTCAGAATGGGAGATCGACACGCTGCAGGTCAGCGGGGGTGGGGGTGAGGAGGGGTCCTGTGTAAGTTCACTTTATAGATTTTTCTGTAAAGGTGAACTTGTCCTTTAACCACTTCCCGCCCGGCCTATGGCCGATTTACGTCCGGGAAGTGGTTATGAAATCCTGACAGGACGTTCTAGAACGTCCTGCAGGATTTCATGCCGCGCGCGCCCGTGGGGGCGCGCATCGCGGCGATCGGTGATGCGGGGTGTCAGTCTGACACCCTGCATCTCCGATCTCGGTAAAGAGCCTCCGGCGGAGACTCTTTACCACGTGATCAGCCGTGTCCAACCACGGCTGATCACGATGTAAACAGGAAGAGCCGTCGATGGCTCTTCCTCACTCGCGTCTGACAGACGCGAGTAGAGGATAGCCGATCGGCGGCTCTCCTGACAGGGGGGGTTAGCGCTGATTGTTTATCAGCGCAGCCCCCCCTCGGATCGCCACCCTGGAGCACCAGGGATGCCCACCCTGGAGCACCAGGGTGGGCAAAAAAAAAAAAAATGGCAAAAAAAAAAAAAAAAAAAAAAAAGTCTAAAAAAAAAGTCTAAAAAAAAAAAGCATAAAGAAAAAAGATGCCAGTCAGTGCCCACAAATGGGCACTGACTGGCAACCTGGCAAAAATAAGTGCTGCCACCCCAGTGTCCATCAGCGCCACCCCAGTGTCCATCAGCGCCACCCCAGTGTCCATCAGTGCCACCCCACAGTGCCCATCCATGCCCAGTGCCCACCTATCAGTGCCCATCTGTGCCACCCATAAGTATCCATCAGTGCCGCCCATCTGTGCCGCCTATGTGTGCCCATCTGTGCCGCCTATGTGTGCCCATCTGTGCCGCCTATGTGTGCCCATCAGTGCCGCCTATGTGTGCCCATCAGTGCCGCCTATGTGTGCCCATCAGTGCCGCCTATGTGTGCCCATCAGTGCCGCCTATGTGTGCCCATCAGTGCCGCCTATGTGTGCCCATCAGTGTCGCATACCAGCGCCGCCAATCGGTGCCACCTCATCTGTGCCCGTCAGTACTACCTCATCGATGTCCATCAGTGCCATCTCATCGGTGCCCATTAGTGCCGCCATATCAGTGCCCGTAATTGAAAGAGAAAACTTATTTACAAAAAAAATTAACAGAAAAAAATAAAAACGTAATTTTTTTTCCAAATTTTCAGCCTTTTTTTAGTTGTTGCGCAAAAAAAAAAATCGCAGAGGTGATCGAATACCACCAAAAGAAAGCTCTATTTGTGGGGAAAAAAGGACGCCAATTTTGTTTGGGTACAGTGTAGCATGACCGCGCAATTGCCATTCAAAGTGCGACAGTGCTGAAAGCTGAAAATTGGCTTGGGCGGGAAGCTGCGTAAGTACCTGGTATGGAAGTGGTTAAAGCAGTAGTCTCAGTTCACACTGCAGCCATGCGGGAATCCTGCAGATCCACTGCGCATCTCATGTCTCCCGGCGTTAGTTTACACTGTCTTATGCAAACTGCTGAGAATGTCAATTGAAAGCTTGACACCCCCAAATCGGTTCGCATATCGAAGTGCATACTGCAAATGCGGACAGGAATCGAATCGCACCCATGCGATCCAATTCTGCTACGGACCAAAATAAGGGTCCTGTGTGAGTTTGGTCCAAATGCAATGCAAGTTCAGCCAGTTCAGCCATACTAGCTGTATTGCTGAAATCGCATCACACAGAAATCGCATGCGATGTGAATCCCATCCGATGTCGGGCATTGAACCAGTGGGAACCTACCCAAAACCAACAATGTACTCTATTGAAGCTTACCGATCCTCAGGTGTGGTGGCTGCATTTGTTTTCTATTTTAGGGCCCTTTCACACTGCTCTGTTAAAAACTCATAAATACATGTGGATTTTATGGGTGCCTGACTTCTATCATGCACCTGTAAAACATATACAACAGTTATTCATTTTCTATTAATTTCAATTGCGTTGTTTCTGGTGCCCCTTTTAGCCCTGTACCAAAAAATGCAACTTGTAGTTTAAAACAAAAAAAAAAATCACTGCAGCGCATTGGTGTGGAGCGTTCCATAGGATTTAACCCCTTCATGCTGATGTAACCCATATATGCGGCCTTCTGCTTCAAGTGGTTGTACCGGGGTTCCTAAAGGTGAACTTATCCTTTAGGGATCACTGCTGTGCAAATCGCATGCAATGTCTGTGGGGTGCAAACTTGGCCATACAGGTTATCTGGCTGAATTTACATTGCATTCGGACCAAACTCATGCAAGACCCTTTTTTTTTATTTTTTTTATATCGCACCAGAATTGGATCACATGGATTCCTGTCCGAATTGACAGTTTGCACTGTGATATGCAAACCGATCTGGGGATGTCATTAACTTTGTACTGACACTTGTGGGGCCACAGCTCAGGTCCCAGAAGATCGGCTGGCCAATAGAGCACAGCGCGACTCGCAAATGCACGCCAGGCTGTGCAGCTGTCACGAGTGATAAGTTCAAGTAAATTGTATAAATCCACCATTCGTTCCATCCAGCAAGATCCGCTGGCCAGTAACAATCGTGGAATTCAAAGAAAGCTGATGCCTTTTTTAAAGGAAGACATGTTTTTTTTGTATCTCCAACCTAAGGCCCATTTAACACTGGGGCGGGAGGCGCAGTGGCGGTATAGCGCCGCTAAAAATAGCGGCGCTATACCGTCGGAATTGCCGGGGGATTTGGCCGCTAGCAGTGCGGTATTAACCCCCGCTAGCGACCGATGAAGGTTGGGCAGGAGTTTTTCAGGCGGTATTTAGCCGCCTGAAAAACTCCTCAGTGTGAAAGGGGTCTAAGTGACAGCAGGCGCAGGTAGCTTTTATCAAGCCACCTGACTATGTCAATGTAGTCTGTCATACATAATATATTGCAGTTCTGTCTGAATCTGAAAAAAGTCTAAAAAAAATTAATATTTGATCTGAGTCTGATATTTACCAGATTCAACCACTAATAGTATATTCAGTATATCTCTTCTGTCTGTTATTCTCAGTGTGGATTAGAGATTTTGCTCCATAAGCATCTAGTTAGTTTATATTTACCACTGCATAGAGAGTAGGGTTGTCCCGATACCGATACTAGTATCGGGACCGATACTGAGCATTTGCGCGAGTACTTGTACTCGCGCAGATGCTTCCCCCGATACTTTATTTTTTTTCCGTGTGTGTGTGTGTGTGTGTGTGTGTGTGTGTGTGTGTGTGTGTGTGTGTGTGTGTATGGATGGATGGAGAGGGGGAGGAGACCGAGAGGAGACGGGATCGGAAGGCGTAGAGGAGGCGGAGAGCAGAGCAGTCCTCGGGTATGTATAACATACCACTGGAGGAGAGCTGCTGCCACCGTCTAGTTCAGCGCTCAGGGAACATAACAGCTTTAATTTGAATAGCTGTGTGTTCCTCGCTGCGCGTCGTCATAGCCCCTCCCCCTTGTCCGGGCACTTTGGATTGGACGGGTGATCTGTCTATCAAAGTGCCTGGACAAGGGGGAGGGGCTATATGACGACGCGCGGCGGGGAACACACAGCTATTCAAATGAAAGCTGTTATGTTCCCTGAGCGCCGAACAACTAGACGGCCGGGGGGATGAGAACTACACAAGGCTGCATTTTGGGGGGGGGGGGGGGGAGACACAGACAAAGCTGCATTTTGGGGGGAGACACAGACAAAGCTGCATTTGGGGGGGGGGGGAGACACAGACAAAGCTGCATTGGGGGGGGGGGGGGGGGGGGGAC
Organism: Rana temporaria; assembly: GCF_905171775.1. Lineage (NCBI taxonomy): Eukaryota > Metazoa > Chordata > Amphibia > Anura > Ranidae > Rana > Rana temporaria. Next base: position 88,820,717 of record NC_053491.1, read on the forward strand.
ATGGCTGCATTTAAAAAAAAGTATCGGTATTCGGTATCGGCGAGTACATGGGGGGGGGGGGAAGTATCGGTACTCGTACTCGGTCCTAAAAAAGTGGTATCGGGACAACCCTAATAGAGAGATTTAATCATAAATTGCCTTATATTTAAAACTTTTACATATTAACTGAATTATACACCACAATTTTGTTGAAGTTATCTGATTAATCAAATCAATAATCTGCCAACTAATAGATTATGAAAATAATCATTGGTTGCAGCCCTGCACTGATGTTTTGCCCAAACCAAACATTGATATCTGATCCACAGAGTTCTTCATACAAGAACTTTTGCATGCCAGTATCCCGCCACCATAAGTCTTTCGTGGAAAGAGATTACCATCCCGCTTAAGTCCAGAGGTAATGATTTGATCCTCCTTGCAAGGACAGCCAAGAGATGTGCACACTTCTTTTTATAGCAGATAATGAAAGTATTAAAGAGGAAGTAAACCCCATTTTTTTTTTCTTCCTGTGATAAAAAAAAAAACCCTGCAAGAAAAAAAGCATAATGAGCTAGTATGCATAGCATACTAGCTCATTATGTGGCACTTACCTGAGATCGAAGCGCTCCTCATTTCCAGGTATCGCCGCTCCGGCGCTGTGATTGGCCTGAGTGGTAATGACGTCATGCGCGCAGGTCCTGGCATTTTCTTATTTAGAAAACCAGCATTCCCTTAATTCCCCCCCCGTAGACATTGGTACAGGGTTTCTGTCTCATCTTCCCATCTTCCTAAGTGCTCTGTAATGTTTGCTGCAATAATGGATGTCTACACCCTGTTTCTGGCCCTGATCCTGGTCTTCTGGGGTCCCTTGGCGGCTGTCTCGGCTCCTCCCTGCATCAGCTAACCACCTTTTATGGGAAGCGCTCTCCCAAGGGGGTTAGCTTGCGGGCGCACTCCGGGGATATAGCGGCTAACTGTATCACTCGGCTCCGCCCCCGCGCTGCTATCAATTAACCAATGAATGAGCCGAGAAGCCAGCACGTTCACGGCGTGGGACTTTTTGAGGGGTCAGGTAAGTAAACGGGGGGCTGGGGGGCCCGCTAATCCTTGGATGTTTTTTCACCTTAATGCATAGAATTTTTAGATGGTGTGTGTTTTTTTTTTTTTAATCTAGATGTGTTAATGTAAAGAAAACCTATGTGTAGCAGCCCCCCTAATACTTACCTGAGACCCCTCCTCAAACCAGCGATGTTGCACAAGAGATTTGGCTGTCTCTCCTCATTGGCTGAGACGGCAGCGATGCGCCATTGGCTCCAGCTGCTGTCATTCAGTCAAGTCAGTAAGCCAATGAGCGAGTGGGGTGGCAGGGCTTGTGTTGCCCCCATAGCAAGCTGCTTTCTTTGTAGGGCGCTCAACAGGAGGGAGGGACCTGGGAGGAGGATCTGGGCTGCCCTGTGCAAATCCCTCTGCGGACATCATATGACTATGGGCGGGGTGGAAAGTGGTTAGATAAAAACACGGGTAACACATTTAACCACTAGAGAGCCGCGCTATAGACGAAAGACGTCCACAGCGCGGCTCTCAACTGCCGGGTGGACGTCCCTGGACGTCCTTTTATGTGCATTCCTCGCGCGCGCCGTGGCGAAACACTGTGCCCGGCGCATCGCTGAGATGCCGATGCGTGTGCCTGGTGGCAGCGATGTCCGCCAGGTGCCCGCGATCGGCAGTGACAGCAGGGACGTGGAGGTCTGTGTGTAAACACAGAGCTTCACGTCCTGTCAGGGAGAGAGGAGACCCATGCTGTGACCCATAGGGACACAGCATCGGTCACCTCCCCCAGTCAGTCCTCTCCACACACAGAACACACCCAGGGAATACATTTAACTCCTTCCTCACCCCCTAGTGTTAACCCCTTCCCTGTCAGTCACATTTAAACAGTAATTAGTGCATTTTTATAGCACTGTTCGCTGTATAAATGTGAATGGTCCCAAAATTGTTTCAAACGTGTCCGATATGTCTGCCGCAATTTTGCAGGCCTGACAAAAAATCGCAGATCGCCGCCATTACTAGTAAAAAATAAATCGTAAATCTATCCTTTATTTTGTAGGCGCTATAACTTTTGCGCAAGCCAATCACTATACGCTTATTGCGATTTTTTTTTTTTTTTTTTTTAATCAAAAATATGTAGAAGAATACATATCGGCCTAAACCAAGGAAAAAAATCTTTTTAAAAAAAAATTGGGATATTATTATAACAAAAAGTAAAAAATATTGTGTTTTTTTTTCATTTTTTTTTGTTTTATAGCGCATAAAATAAAAATCACAAAGATGATCATATACCACCAAAAGAAAGCTCTATTTGTGGGAAAAAACATGATAAAAATATAATTTGGGTACAGTGTTGTATGACCGCGCAATTGTCATTCACAATGCGTCAGCGCTGAAAATTGGTCTGGGCACGAAGGGGGTTTAAGTGCCCAGTAATGAAGTGGTTAAGTAACAGTTCCCGTGATCGGCGTGTTATGATGAATCGCAGCACAGCGGGGTTAGCGCCCCCTACCCAGAAATGCAGAATCGCGCGTGTGTGTGTGTGTGTGTGTGTGTGTGTGTGTGTGTTTTATTACGTTAAAGGATTATGCAAAGTAAATAACAATTTGAGATGATTTGGAATTAGTTTGTGTTTTTTGTGTGGTGTGGTTTATTTCTTTTTTATTCTTCTGAATAATGAAGGTGGCCAGATGAGGAGCAGCGATTGCAGTTGCTTTATCTTTTCAAGCTTGTCACTTTTACTTCCCCTAAATAAAAGTTGACAATGAGCCCATTACGTAGGGAAACCACAGTTCACTGCCATGTTTTGGTAAGATTTCGCTGCTGTAAAGCCTCCTCCTCTGAGAACAGTCTTCATAAACCGGAATTCGGCTTTTTAGAGCTTGTGCAAGGTTTTGATTCGCTTCCTCAAACACATGTGCGCAGCGCCTTCACAGGGGTTGGGTGATGGGAGGTGTTCTCTGTAGAGCTCTCTATCACAGTAATTCGTCTCACAATCTAAAAAAAAAATTCTCTAAATCTAGACCTGCTCACAAAAAAGGTCATTGCAAAATACAAAAATAGTTTCATTTGCTTTCAGTATAGTAAGTCCATTTCTTTTACTCTTCATTATGTTAAAATACAATCTTGCGATAATTGCGTATTTCCTACTGAGTCATCTTAAAGCGCGGTGGGCACCGACACAATATAACTGGATATTATTTTGGAGGGAACTACTTTTCACGGTGGGTGGAGATATATATTATATTTTATTGCTAAAATGGAGATCTTGTCCATTCTAAGACCCCTTTTACACTAGGGAAAGGGAAATAGCCGCTCCAGGTGGGACCCCAGATGAATATCCTCCGTTGCAGACAACTCGGGTGCAGGCAATGCACTTGGCAAAGCAGGAACAAAGATTGTCTCTGGACAGCCGCACTCTAAACAAATTGTAGCCTTTTATTAGGACAGCACTACAAGTCACAGCAAAATAAATCAGATGCATTTCGCACTGAAACTAGTGATTAGTAATAGCTATGACTAAGCACTAGTTTCAGTGCGAAACGCGTCAGGGTCAGGTTTTATTTTATTTTGCTGTGACATGTAGTGCTGTCCTTTTAATAAAAGGCTGCAATTTGTTCAGAGTGCGGCTGTCCAGAGACCATCTTTGTTCCTCCCTTTTACACCGGGTCGCTTTACAGGCACCATAACGCTAAAAATAGCGCCTGCAAACCGACCTGAAACAGTCGCTGCTGTCTCTCCAGTGTGAAAGCCCTAAGGAGCGGTGCGCTAGCGGGACGGTAAAACAAGTCCTGCTAGCAACATCTTTGGAGCGGTGTGTATACCGCTCCTGCCCATTTAAAATCAATGGGGCGCCGCAGCTATACGGCCGCCAAAGCACCTCTGCAGAGGAACTTTGAGGTGTGTTTTTTTTATTTTTTAACCCTTTCTCGGCAGCTAGCTGCCGATTAGTGCCGCAAAACTGACGGTAAAGCGCCGCTAAAAATAGCGACGTTTTACCGCCGACCTCACCCCCAGTGTGAAAGGGGCCTAAGAGAATGAAACTAGGACTGACTGTTAACCTTGTGCATGTTCACCACTTTTGTGAAGTCTTTTTTTTTTTTTTTTTTTTTTTTTTTTTTGGGGGGGGGGTGGGGAATTTATTCATCCAAGGGGTCAGATGAGAACTGTCAGTTCGGACATGAATCGGATTGCATAGGTGTGAACACTCATGCGATCCTGGTGCGGACCAAAAAAAGGGTCCTGTGCGAGTTTAGTTTTGGATGCAATTTCTGCCATTTCAGACATACTATCTGTATGTACTATCTGTACTAGGCATTACTCTCCATTCATCACTGGGCCTCCCCGCTGTACAGATCAGTGTTTCAGGCTCTCCACACACACATCTTTCAGCGAGCCTGTCTGCTTCCTCAGACTCATCCTGTCAATAGGAGCATCAATATAAGATGGGGACAGCCAAAGGGCCTTATGTTGCCCTGGTGCTGCATTGTGCCCAGGTCTGCCTTATCTGTACATGCATAGGATTCCTCCTGTATTGTAACCTTACGGTCTACCTTCATGCTTTTAAAGCACTGCGCAAACTTTGGCGTAAAATGAAGGATGGATGGCCGCACTCCAAACCAAACAGGTTGTCTTTATTTAAACAAACAGCAAAAACATACCAGATCACAGCAACAGAAACAGGAGGATAACCGACGTTTCGCACTGACTTAGTGCTTATTCATGGCCAGTGCGATGCGGCCATCCATCCTTCATTTTACGCCAATGCTTGCCTAGTGCACTGCCAGCACCCTTGGAATCCTACACCTGTGTATGACCCTATAGCAGACCCACCTTGAGCGGTGATTTTCCTTCTTCCACTGTGCAAACTGTTGGCACTCTATAAATCCTGTATGGTACAGGTCAGTGACTCACCAGGCCTTTCATCCTCGGGCACACCAACGTTTACATGTACATTGGACCTCCATTGTAAAACTTCTAGCATTTTACCGCTCCCAGGTGTCATGTACAGCAAGTAGTGCATGCTTGTACTTTGTAAGTGCCAATGCTCATTTGCATTGGTATTTACCCGCGTATGTAGCAGTGTTTTTTTTGGCAGAAAATGTTGATTTTAGTTTTAGTCTTAAGACTAAAATGGCATTTTAGTTTTAGTCCCATTTTAGTCTTCTGCAATTGTTTTAGTCGACTTACTCTCCAGGACATTTGTAACAAATTGTTCATTAATTGCTTAGGCCAGGGCTCGACAAATCCCGGGCGCCAGGTCGCCATGGCGACTAGAAATAGGGTCCTGGCGACTTGGCTTTTTTTTGTGAGCTGGCGCCATCTGGTGGTGAGCCATTGGTATTACAAGTTATTACCACCAGATGTGTAAGCTGGCGCCATCTGGTGGTGGCCGTTGGCATTACAAGTTAAGCATTACAAGTTAAACAGCCATTCTAATGTAATTTTTCACTGCCATCTTCTTCCCTCTAATTGGAACCCCCAAACATAATATATATTTTTTATCCCAACACCCTAGAGCAGAGATATGCAATTAGCTGACCTCCAGCTGTTGCAAAACTACAAGTCCCATCATGCTTCTGCCTCTGGGTGTCATGCTTGTGGCTGTCAGTCTTACTATGCCTCATGGGACTTGTAGTTCTGCAACATCTGGAGGTCCGCTAATTGCATATCCCTGCCCTAGAGAATAAAATGGCGATCATTGCAATACTTTCTGTCACGCCGTATTTGCGCAGCGGTCTTGCAAGCGCACTTTTTTGGGAAAAAATTACACTTTTTTTTAATTAAAAAAAATAAGACAACAGTAAAGTTATCCCCATTTTTTTTTAATATTATGAAAGATAGTTACGCCGAGTAAATTCATACCCAACATGTCACGCTTCAAAATTGCGTCTGCTCGTGGAATGCCGATAAACTTTTACCCTTTAAAATCTTCATAGGCGACGTTTAAAAAAAATCTACAGGTTGCATGTTTTGAGTTACAGAGGAGGTCTAGGGCTAGAATTATTGCTCTCGCTCTACCAATCGCAGCGATACCTCACATGTGTGGTTTGAACACCGTTTACATATGCGGGCGCTGCTCACGTATGTGTTGGCTTCTGCGCGAAAGCTCGTCGGGACGGGGCGCGTTTTCTGGCTCCTAACTTTTTTAGCTGGCTCCTAGATTCCAAGCAAATTTGTCAAACCCTGGCTTAGGCCCTTTCACATGTGAGGATCTGTACCTTTCTCATCCTCTTGCTCAGCGGGGATCGCTCTGTTGATCCCCCGCTGAGCCGGCAGGTGACAGGACGGTCCCTGCACACTGTGCAGGGACCGCCCTGTCAGATCTCTGCTCTCACCTATGGAGGGATCGGATGAGCACAGACCGTCTGTCCGTGTTCACCCCATCTGTGTCTTCGTCTGCAAAATCGGACCATAGCGGGGACCGATGAGATCGGGTGTCAGTGGATGGTCATCTGCTGACACCCGCTATCCCATCTCATACATGCATGTCCGTATTTCATCCGAAAACGGATGGGTGAAAAACTGACATATGGTCCGCTGGTGTGAAAGGGGCCTTTAGTATGCAATTAAGCCATGTCCTCTGCACTGAATGTTACATGAGGACAATACGGATATGTAAGGACACAGAGGGTGGAATTTTAAGGTTGTTGACCTGAAATGGAATCTTCCAATATCACTTTCTGCTTGACCCGTTTTCCTGAATACCCTGAACTGTACTTTGTTACAGCTATGTTTCTTTAATGGGTTTGTTGGCAGTGTTTGTCTCCTTAAGAGATGTCCCCATGTGTTTCTGCCCACTTAGGAGCTTTTTGCAAGGCGTTGTTCCACACGTCTGTCCAGAATCATGAAGGCCCTTCTCATGCAGAGTTCCACCATGATTCCAAACGCTTGCTTAGTGTGGGGAACATAGCTCATGAGTCTGCAGCACAGTGGGCCGCTGATGTGGACAGAGCTGTCCAACTACATATACCCCCTCGCCCAAAGAGGGTGGCACATTACCAGGTATTGGGAACCCATGCAGTGTGCTCACTTTTTAATATCCATTTCAACAAGACCTTAAAAATAAACCGTAAATTTGAACTCCGGAAACTATTAAAGCTCAACTTCAGGAATTATGTTTAAAAAAAAAAAAACTTTGGGGCAGATTGGTTGCATGAAATGTATCCATGTGTCACATCGAGAGGGCCAACTGGGGATGCTGAAATTCACTGTGCTACATACAGTCATTGCTGTCCTGGGTGATGCTGGAGAGTCCTAACCACTTAAGACCCGGACCAAAATGCAGCTAAATGACCAGGCCCCTTTTTGCGATTCCGCACTGCGTTGCTTTAACTGATAATTGCGCAGTCGTGCGACCTGGCTCCCAAACAAAATTGGCGTCCTTTTTCCCCCACAAATAGAGCTTTCTTTTGATGGTATTTGATTACCTCTGCGGTTTTTATTTTTTGCGCTATAAACAAAAATAGAGCGACAATTTAAAAAAAATGCAATATTTTTTACTTTTTGCTATATCCCCCAAAAAAAAAAAAAAAAAAAAAATATATATATATATATATATATATATATATATATATATATATATATATATATATATATATATATATATATATATATATATATATATATATATATAAAAAAAATGTTCCTCAGTTTAGGCCGATACGTATTCTTCCACCTATTTTTGGTAAAAAAAATCGCAATAAGCGTTTATCGGTTGGTTTGCGCAAAATTTATAGCGTTTACAAAATAGGGGATAGTTTTATTGCATTTTTTATTAATTTTTTTTTTTCTTGGGACTGCGACATTATGGCGGACACTTCGGACAATTTTGACACATTTTTTGGGACCATTGTCATTTTCACAGCAAAAAATGCATTTAAAATGCATTGTTTATTGTGAAAATGACAATTGCAGTTTGGGAGTTAACCACAGGGGGCGCTGTTGGGTTTATGTGTGACCTGAAGTGTGTTTACAACTGTAGGGGGGTGTGGCTGTAGGTGTGACGCCATGAATTGTGTCCCCCTATAAAAGGGATGACACGATCGACGCTGCCGCCACAGTGAAGGATGGGGAAGCCGTGTTTACACACGGCTCTCCCCGTTCTTCAGCTCCGGGGACCTGCGGCGAGTCCTGCGGTGCCGGTCACGGAGCTTCAGACCGGGTTGCGGGCACGCGCCCGCGACGGGTACTAGTACAGGATGTACCTGTGCCCAGCTGTGCCATTCTGCCGACGTGCCTTAAGTGGTTAAACGCCATTTAATACAGTTTTAGATTTTAACCACTTTAGCCATGCCAGGCAATTTTTTGCCATTTGGCACTGTGCTACTTTAACTGCCTATTGTGCAGTCATGCATTGCTGTACGCATACAGCATTATATATATATATATATTAAAAAAAAAAAATCCCCCACAAATAGTTTTCTTTTGGTGGTATTTTATCACCCCTGCGCTATAAAAAAATCACATACATTTTAGAAAAAAAAACGTATTAAAAAAAAAAAAACTATCCAATAGAGAATTGTAAAAATCTATAGGTAGATTCAGGTAGATCTAGGCTAGTAGTGATTTTCAATCAACTTACCTGCTAATCTACGGCGGCGTAGCCTAAAACGAGCGGGCGTAAGGGCGCCTAATTCAAATGACTTGGAGGGGGCGTGTTGTATTGAAATGAGGCTTGACCTCACGTTTTTTGACGTTTTTTGCTACTGCGCATGCGCCGGGCGACTACATTTCCCAGTGCGCATTGCGGCTAAGTACGCCGTACGGGCCTATTGATTTCGACGTGGACATAAACGACGTAACTCCCGATTCGCGGACGACTTGCGCAAACGACGTAAAAAATTTGAACCTCGCGGCCGGAATGGCGGCCATACTTTAACATTGTTATTCCACTTCATAGGTAGAATAACTTTAGGCCGCCTAAGGCCTTACAGAAACAACGTAATTCGACTGCGGCGGGCTCGCGTACGTTCGGGAATCGGCGTAAAAGCTCATTTACATAATCTACGCCGGCCGCAATGGAAGCGCCACCTAGCGGCCAGCAGAAAAATTGCAAGCTAAGATAGGACGGCGCAAGCCGTCCTATCTTGGCTTTGTTTAAGCGTATCTCTGTTTGAGCATACGCTTAAACAAGCGCCGGCGTAGATTCAGAGTTGGGTCGGCTTATCTGTAGATAAGCCGGCCTAACTCTTTCTGAATCTACCTACTAATTTCTTCATTTAGGCCAAAATGTATTCTGCTACATGTCTTTGGAAAAAAAAATCCCAATAAGTGTATATTGATTGGTTTGCGGTAGTTGTAGCATCTGCAAACTATGTATGTGGGGAGTTTTTATTTTATTTTGTTTTAACTAGTAATGGTGGTGATTAGTGACTTTTATAGTTCTGCAATCTGACAGTTTGTGGGAACTGGCTGACATCTCCGGTGACACTAATACAATGATTGGTGCTAATATACACTGTACTAACTGACACTGGCTGGGAAGGGGTTAGCGTCTGGGGAAATGAAAGGGTTACCTGTGTGCCTAACTATGTTTACACTGTGATGCTTTTACTAAAGTTTTTATACCCTGCTTGGGAAACTGGCACATCGCCACTGTCAGAAGAGAGCGTTGTGTTCATTTACATACACATGGCTTTCTCTCTCCTGTGGGGGCCTGGCCATAATATGATTGATATATTTAAATGTGACAACGGCTGCAGGGGGAGAAGAACCCCTGCCCTAAATAGAGGTGTAAAATGTTTCAAAAAGTAAACCTACCCTTTTTAATGATGGTAGATCAACATAATGGCCAGTCAACCATAATTTCCAGCAGGATGAATGCCATCACACCCCCAATGTTGGAGGTTTTTTACGGTTACTGAGCGTATTTGAGGTAAAGAGATAAACATTTTCAATTTAGTGCTTATACCCTTCTTGCGTTATCAGGGTCAGAATATAATAATCCCTTCCCTAATCTTCCTTCTGCATTAACCAGCAGAACGGTTCAGATTAACATGTGACGTTCATAATACATGAGATAACAATCATGAATAAAGCGTAAAAGCTGATCGTCTTCAATGAATGAAATACCTCATGTGATGCCAATGTTGCTTTGCCAGCCACTTGGCTTCTAAGAATGCTATAGCGCATTTCATAAAGTTCAATATTGGCTTGCCTCATTAGGATTTTTAACTTCAGAAACCGTTTTAAAAGTGGTATGAAGGATTTTGCCTCACTTCCTGTTTTGACTGAGACCAGAAGTGAAGAAAATTCGCCCCAATGGGGCCAGATAAAAAAAAAATAAAAAATTGGTGTTTAGAACCCTCCTTTTATCCAAAGTGATTTTAAAAATAATAGCTTTTAGTTCTACTTTAATATGCTAATGAAAGCAAAAATCCTCTCCTTCCCCCCCCCCCTTTTTTTTTTTATTTATTTATTTTCGGAGTGGAAAGTGATTCGAACACCTTTCCAGGTTTTTATTGCTGCCTTCCCCGGCTGTTATCGGTGAAAGAAAACCCTACATTTTGAGTGTACCAGAGGTAGAAGGGAAATGTTGCAGTGGGGACACTAGTTCCATTATTACCAGGGATTACCTTAAAGCGGAGCTCCACCCTAAAGTGGAACTCCCGCTGATCGGAACCCTCCCCCCCTCCGATGTCACATTTTGACACCTTTTCAGGGGGGTGCAAATACCGGCCACACAGTCTCGGGCAGACTGCGGGCAGGACGTCACCTCCCGTCTATCCCCCCCCCCCCCCCCCGTTGTGTTCTGGGAACACTCGGCTCCCAGTACACAGCGGGAGCCAATCGGCAGGCTTAGCGCGACTCGCGCATGCGCCGTAGGGAACCGGGCAGCGAAGCCGAAGCGCTTCACTTCCTGGTTCCCTCACCGAGGATGGCGGGGGGGCAGCAGAGTGATGAGCGATCGCTCGTCCTCTGCTGCGGACGGCGCTGGACTCCAGGACAGGTAAGTGTCCTAATATTAAGTCAGCAGCTGCAGTATTTGTAGCTGCTGGCTTTTAATAATTTTCCAGCGGACATCCGCTTTAATTTGCTGTTCGTTTAGTTTCCTGTGGTGGAGGAAAAACTCCCCAGTTGGACACGGATGACAAAAAAAAAACTGACACAGAAGTGGCAACTTGTCCTGTTGAAAGCACTTCCCAGTGACACCGCTGCAGCGTGCCAATAAATTTGGTCACTTGCTTTGAGCCTCCCATAGACTGAATAAAATCCATCCATGGACAGGTTGGTTGGACTGGAGTGGATCAATCTTCTTTTTTTTTTTTTTAAATGCTGTCACTGCTACTGACTTTAGCTGCCAGCAGTGATCATTGTCATCTGACGGTGGCCCCGCACATCGCATACCAGCACATTGTGAAATGCTCACCTTGGAACAAAGCCCTCCAGCGCTGTAAAATAAACGCTGAGGGCTAACTCCCCCCCCCCCCCCCCCCCCCCCGTTTGTCTTCTGTGTTTTGGGTGCTTCGGCTATGTGATTGGCCGGAGCCTCGATGACGTCCCTTCCATGCATGCAAGCGAGAGCCCTCGGTTCCGACATGAAGCTCTGAAGTTTCGGCAAGGTACGTCGGACCTTCCGAACGCATGCCCCAGTGATGTCACTGGCTGCACCCAGGTTGAATATCTACTAAACCAGGGATAAGCAATTAGCGGACCTCCAGCTGTTGCAGAACTAGGAGTGCCATGAGGCCTTCAGCTGAGATTAGCCACAATCTGATGCATTCATATGTATGCTGCAGAAAAGATGTTAGGGGTGTTTTTTTTTTCTAATTTTTTTTAATATATACAAAGGATTTTGTCAGTATTAGAGAAGTTATTTTAGTCATCGGTTTCTCTTATTTGTAGAATTTAACTTGTTTCAAACTTTTCAGGTACATTTGCAGAAGTATCTTCCTGGCTTCAGTAACGTGAATATTAGAACAAATGTGTATACACCGAACAGTACGGTTTCCAAAGTGGGTAGACCTTCAGAAATAAATGAAAACATCTGTAGCAGGATGAATAGAAGGTGCAAGTCAGCAAAACGCTGAGTGCACAGATGTGGGAGACCTTTAACTGTGCAAATTCCCACTTCATCCCTATATCGCAGACTAGACATTAACATGAGCTTGTGTGTGTGTGTGTGTGTGTGTGTGTGTGTTTTATTTTTTTTATTTAATACATACACACACCCACCATAAAGTATCCATATACATTTTTTTTTTTTTAATCTTGAAGTATAAAAAAGTGGGGAAACTCTTTGAAGACCCCACATCTATTAAATCGGCCTTAATATTATGACTATCGAACATAACCTGTCGAGGCATGGTCTCCAGGTGCAAGGCGGTGGCCTCTATTGATTGGACTTGTTTTTCTAGTTAATCCCACAGATGCTCGATTTGGATTGAGATCTGGAGAATTTCAAGGCAAAGTCAACACCCTAAACTCCTTTTTTTTGTTTCTCAAACCATTCTTGAATTCATCAGACCAGGCCACCTTCTTCCATTGCTCCGTGGTCCGGTTTTGATGCTCGCACGCAAGTGTGAGCATCAGAACTGGACCACGGAGCAATGGAAGAAGGTGGCCTGGTCTGATGAAGGCACTTTTGGCTGTGGTCATGGGTCAGCATGGACACCCTGACCACTCTGCAGCTATGCAGCCCCATTCATTATAATCTTCAATACGCTGTGTGTTCCGAGATGTTTCTAGCGGAACTGGCATTAACTTTTCTGCAATTTTGAGCTACAGTAGCTGTTCTTAGATCGGAATACGCGTGCCAGCCTTCGCTTTCTATGTGCATCAATGAGCCCTGGCCGACCCTAACCCTTTCGCTGGTTTTTCCTTTCTTTGAACACTTTTGGAAGGTCCTGACCACTGCGGACTGCGAACATCACACAACAGCTGCAGTTTTGGAGTTGTTTTGAATCGTCTAGCCAGTACAATTGGTCCCTTGTCAAAGTCGCTTAAATCCTTACACTTGGCTATTTCTTGCACAAGAAGAAAAAATATAAAAATCTTGCTGTAAGATGCCATCCAACTGGCTATGCTGTGTATGAAGGCTGTGTAATTCTCAGGGATATCTATCTATCTATATATATCTCTATCTATCTATTTTTTTACAGGATGCTTGTATAGCGCTTTTAATTTATGCAGCGCTTTACATATTGTACATTCGCATCCATCCCTGCCTGCAAGGAGTTTACAAACGAAGGTCCCAAACTCACATTTATACGCATACAGGGGCCAATTTAGACAAGAGACCATTAACCTGCCAGCATATCTTTGGAGTGTGGGAAGAAACCCACGGAGGCACAGGGAGAACATGACAACTCCAAGCAGGTAGTGCTGTGATTGGCACCAGTGACCCTAGTACCGCTTGGCAGAATGCTAAACGCTTAACCACTGTAGTCAGAAATGTGAATCATTTGGCAGGTAAAACTCCTTTATGTATTCTCATGAGTCAGGGCTCGACAAATCCCGGGCGCCAGGTCGCCATGGCGACTAGAAATAGGGTCCTGGCGACTTGGCTTGAATGGGGGGGGCAAAAAAAAAATATTACATATTGATATTGGTATTACAAGTTATTACTACCAGATGTGAGCTGGCTCCATCTGGTGGTGACCGTTGGTATTACAAGTTAAGCATTACAAGTTAAACAGCAATTCTAATGTCATTTTTCACTATTTTCAATGCCATCTTCTTCCCTCTAATTAGAACCCCCAAACATTATATATATTTTTTATCCTAACACCCTAGAGAATAAAATGGCGATCATTGCAATACTTTCTGTCACGCCGTATTTGCACAGCGGTCTTGCAATCGCACTTTTTTGGGGGAAAAATTACACTTTTTTTAATTAAAAAATTAAGACAACAGTAAAGTTATCCCCATTTTTTTTAATATTATGAAAGATAATGTTAGGCCGAGTAAATTGATACCCAACATGTCACGCTTCAAAATTACGTCCGCTCGTGGAATGGCGTCAAACTTTTACCCTTTAAAATCTCCATAGGCGACGTTTAAAAAACTCTACAGGTTGCATGTTTTGAGTTACAGAGGAGGTCTAGGGCTAGAATTATTGCTCTCGCTCTACCGATCGCGGCGATACCTCACATGTGTGGTTTGAACATTGTTACATATGCGGTCGCTGCTCACGTATGTGTTCGCTTCTGCGCGAAAGCTCGTCGGGACGGGGGCGCATTTTCTGGCTCCTAACTTTTTTAGCTGGCTCCTAGATTCCAAGCAAATTTGTCAACCCCTGCCATGAGTACATTCAGGTGTTTGTTCCGCTTTAAAACATATATGAAGAAAAGATTAGTACTTGTGTTCTAAGTGGCATTCTGCCAGCACAGACAGTAAAAAGATGCATGTAACTGGTGAGCTGTGCAGATTCCTTTAATGCGTGCTTTTTAGTGGAAACTGCTGACTTTACATTCATTGTCGCATTTTAATTCCTTTATGCAAAATGCAATGTTTGCCATTTTATTACAGCACCGGCACTTAAATGTATATATGAATGGTTAGCCAGATTGGTATTAGAATACCGTGTATACTCGCATATAAGCCGACCCGAATATAAGCCGAGGCACCAAATTTTGCCACAAAAAAATGGGGAAAACGTATTGACTCGAGTATAAGCCTAGGGTGTCCATCTGCAAGCCTCACTTTGCCTCAGTGTCCATGTGCATGCCTC